>NC_083341.1:74027106-74278729 GCF_019175385.1 Lycium barbarum
TTTGCCATTTTTTTTTATCTTTTAATTTCTTCTATTTTTTCTTTCTCTCTCCTTAACCGTTCTTTCTAAAAATAAAAAAAAATTGGTATCTCCTTTTTTCGTCTTTTCTAAAATCTCAAAAGTAGAAGTAGATAACTAAAGAGACTGGAAACATTATGAACATAATCTAAGAAATTCCAACATAATAAAGGTATGTAACCGAAAAGAATAAATGAAACTAAAAGAATAAGAACAAAAGGACGAGAAATATAGGAGAAACCTTTGCAGTTTTGCCACCTCATTTCACATTCAAGAAAGTTTTTGGCACTTCGCATCTGCCACTTTGTATAAAAATTTAGAAGATTCATTTATATAGATGGAAATGGAATAATTCAACCAAAAATATGCAAACACCGTGGTAAAATGTTCTGTTTGGTCGCATATTTTCCAACTTCTTGTATTTGGATCAAATTGTTGAAGTGATTAATTAGTAACAAATATGTATTTTTTTGTACTTATTTTAGAAAACAATAAAGTATAGTTGACACTTAGATACTATTATTGAAATAGTTCTTCCCATATATATTTGAGTCCAGCGATGATTAAAATATTTTTATTAATGCGGCATTATCATAAAACATGAGGAAGACATAAATATATCTCTTCAAATTTCACAAAAATAGTACAAAGGTTAATTCTTACTTTAGTTTCTCAATATATATTTCAGTCCCCTTTGTCGCAATGTGTCACGACCTAATTAGCCGTGAGTGGCACCCACATAAATCCCCTAGTGGGCGAACCATCCCCCTACCTAATTATCAAAACATTTTAAACAATTATAATTGATAACGAGAATTAAATCATAAAACTGTCTAGTCATGCCATCAATAAATAAAAGTGCGGAAATCTAACTATTACATCCTTAAGACCCGAAAGTCATCATACAAGGACTCTAAAACATAAACTGTCTACGGAAATAACAACTGTCTGAAATAACATAAGTAATGTCTGGAATGAAGTAGACATCAATAAGAGAAGATCTTCAGGCGGCCCGGCATGGATAGGAGCTCACCCTTAAATCTGTCAGAAATTGGCCTCGCGCTAAATACGAGGTCTAGTAGATGTCTCTGGATCACAATCTGCACTCAAAAGAATGCAGCAAGGTAGTATCAGTACAAACACTATGTACTGGTAGATATCATATGCCGACTAAGATTAGTATCATGCATAAAATCATAAAATCAATAGAATAGACAGATAGGCACAACAACACATACCATATGAAAATATCAACAAGAATCATCCAACACCGAAATAAGATAAGCCCACACAACAACAATCAACAAAAGTAACTCAACCCATGTCATCACCAACACAACCATAACTCACGAATTATCTCAACTCTGTCACATATCCGTACACACTTGCTAAAATAGCCATGACCTGTAGGGGACCCTTGGTGTCCATGTACCACTCACTCCGGAACTAACCTTGGATCATGAGCCCATAACTAGGCCATATTCTCACCCCCTGTTAAATGTGCCTTTTCGTATTTATATGTTCTTTCTCATCTCAATGTATTTCCGTTCCAACAATCAATAAGGAATGTGAACAATCAATAAATCAATATCAAGGAACATAAGTCACCATGCCACAAGTCATATCAGGACTCAAGAATCAATTCACTAACAACATGAATAAGGGATTACTCCAAGTCAACAAGAAGAGTATTCATTAACTTCTTCTTTATCATATCATAATAATTCATCACATAATCAATCAATCAATATCAAATTTAGGAATTTCCAACCACACTTTATGTCCAGAGAACTAATGTTACACCTCAAAAATTTTCGCGTCGTTTGCGTCGTGAGTAAACTAACGTAAGTTCGGAGAGGTTATGGAACCCTTATAAGGTTAAGGAATACTCTTAAAAAATTTTAAGACAGTGTCTAACGGCTCTGGGATCAAGTAAATCGAACAAAATAAGCTTGTCGAAAATTTGGCAGAATTTTGGACCGAAATTTTGGGTCAAGTTTAGAGGAGCATATCTTTTAGTATATGAAGAGTTTGGAAGTAAAGTAAAAGCTTAAAATGAAGTTCATTGAGTCTAGTTTCCAACGCAACAAACCACTCATCGATATGACATCGGAGTAGAGAGTTATGGATGTTACAAGTTGGGCCGGCGGAGCAGAGGCGCGCAACTACAGTGTGCGAAACTTTAAAGTCGGTTGAACCGACTTTGGCAAGTATAAAATGGCCCTCTTGGTTATTTTTTTGATCATTTTCCACCTCTAGAACATTCTACAACATACATGCATGTTCCTACAAGTCCATATGCAAATTTTGGTCATAAAGTGTTAAAGTTAGCCATCAACGAAGCTCGGGAAGTGTATAGGATTTTGTAGCTCTTGTTCTAAACATCAAATATTGACGGGACAAAGGAATTTATTGAAGATAAATAATATTTCAAGCTATTTCAACTTTTATTGAGGTAAGGATACTCTCTATTTTTGATATTATGAATGGTATTGTGGAGATTTAGTTGTTAAGGCTTCGTAAAGGCTAGTGATTGGTTGAGACATTAGGAAAACATGAGTGGGATGTTTTATGGAGTATTTTGGTATTGATGATGATGTTGTTGATGTTAGTGTTGTTGTTATTGTTGTTGGTTGTCGGTATTGTGATTTCAGGCTAGGGATGCTGCCCTAATTTTGGAAAATTCTAAAAGGGTTTAATTTGAAGTCTTAAGACAAGCATGTGACGATAAGCCTAACAATAGTATGAATTCTCTTGAATCTAGATTTACGAGCTTGGGAGGATAAGCGTTAATGTCACGACCCAACCCCGTAGGCCATGACTGGTGCCCGACATGGACACCCGTAGACATACTCTTTAACTATATGTTCATTTCACATCAAACTCAATATGGGTCTTATAACGATCTCATCATGAAATAATACGCAAGCCGACAAGGCTGCGATCATATAACAATATCATATGCAAGCCGGCAAGGCTGCCATCATATGGACGAATATCATATCACAGAACATCGTATAGACATAGCTGAATAGAACTCATACACAACCCACACATATGTCCACAGACCTCTAAGAGTATCAACAGTAACGTAACATATGACAGGACAGGGCCCCGTCGTACCCTTAGTCCACATAGGCATATAAATATATATCCGAGAAGGATTTGTACCAAATTCTGGACTCCGGAACAATGGAGTTCTCCAAATAGCAGAGGGGAAATCTTAAGCTGTCGGATCACCAAAGCGAATGTCTGCACCTGCGGGCACGAAACGCAGCCCCCCGAAGAAAAGGGGTCAGTACGGAATATGTACCGAGCATGTAAAGCATGAAATACAGAAAACGGGATCATAATTGAAATAAGAAGTACAGAAAATGAGTACAATAACCAGAATACCAAGTACTTGCTTTCAAAACATAAATCATACATGTCAATATCATATATCATATCCGGCCCCATTATGGGACTCGGTGAACATGGTCGCCACCCCGTCTCTGGCGCCATAACACAACATAACTTCAGAATATAATATATATCTCCGTAACACAGAATATCTCCATAACACAACATAACTTCATATCACAGCATAACTTCATAACACAGCATAACTTCATAACACAACATAACTTCAGAATATACATATATATATATATATATATATATATATATTGTACCCGGCCCTTTAATGAGGGACTCGGCGAACAATACAGTGAAAGTGTGCACGATAACATACCCGGCCCGGGACTCGGTGAAAGATATATCATTTCACAACGATCATGCCAAAAAGAAAGAAGGGTTAGCTTCACATACCTTTAGCGCTTATTTGTCACACAATATGTATACGCTGCCAAATAATACTTCAACCTATATTAAGATGCCAACAACTACGTTTAAGTTACGGGGAGATTCAAAACGTATTCTAACGTTAGTAACTCCTTTCTAGATGTTTAGGCGACGTTTGCTCTTGTATCCAAACCAAGTACATACAACCAGCCCAACATCAATAATTATATGTTACATATCAATCCGGACAGCCCACACAATATTCCAAACAGCCCACATTCACAACATGCAATAACGATTCACATACGGCTACTACATTCTCAAGTTACTTCTAATAGTTTGTAGCCTAAACGTTTGCATGTAACAACTTATAACAGCCCATCCAACATACAATATGATGTATACTCTTAACTTATAATTAGTCTTTCCAACTTAATGAAAACACAAGTCCAAAACAGTCCCTAACCAACAACACATCCAAAACAGTCCCTAACTGACAACACAACAATGTTCGGAATTCTTGCAAACGTTTATGAACATACTAAGCCAACCACATACGATTTTTACACATCATTTCATGTCTTCTTTTCATATAATTTCAGTAAGTTATGACCAGCTATCCACACGAGAAGTACAACATCAATTCATACGCAACTACACTATATCGTCATTTCTATAATCCTTACAACAATTCTCAAACGACTTTAGTTTCAACTCCAATCATTAAACACCTTCATTTCCATCATAAATTTCATGATAATAACAATCAAAATATCGAGTAAAAACAGTTCACTAACTTCCTCACAAAACAGTCCACACACGGTTTCAACATGCTTCAACATCACTCACATAAAATAATAGATTCAATTATTTTCATACTAACACAACTTCACCTTTAACCTTCCAATTCTTTTCATTCTTTTTACCATGAGATCTATGATAGTAACAACCATAATTACTAAAGAAGATCAGTCCATCAATGCCACCCAAACAGTCCCCAAGGCCACAACAACATTCCAACACCAACGTTCATGATTTTATGCATGCAATTCATGTTTATCAAGTTGCAACCATACTTCAACATCAACACATATAACCTCATGGTTACTATCATGTTCCAACATCAACACACATTATTTCATGCATACAACTTATATCTACACATCTACATCACCCTTAATACATGAAAAAGGAAGTTAGATCTTACCTTGACAATCCGGCTTCTCAACTTGGCTAGAGTTTGTGAATTGAGATGAAAATGGTTCTTGTTGCTCCAAAGAATATCTTCACGTTCTATGGACCTTCTAAAGGGTTGAAACACCTTGGAAAATAATTTTTGGATCAAGACTCAAAGGGCTCAAAAATCAGCCAAGGTGGCCGAATGCTTCTCTCTCTAGATTTAGGTTTTTCTTCCTTTGTGTTGTGTAGTTGAAATGAATGTATTTTCTGATTTCCTTAGTTATTATTTGGTTCACTATAATGCCTACAAGTTTGACACAACACATGCTCCATCATGACCATGATTCACTCCATTAACTTTAAACCAAAACTCAATATTTTTCTCACAACTTTCGGCTAAGTGTGTTGGCTGATTTTTCATCTTTGTTTCCTTTCTTCTTTCTTTTCAATTGTTTTACAAGAAAATCTCATGTGTGTTGAATGATTCATACACCACCCTTTGTCTATTGTAATCATGCCAAGATGGATGAGCAATATTTAATGTGAAGTGATCCCTCCACCATGTTATGTCCTCCTAAAATAATGTATACTTTCATAAAGTAGTGGATGCCCAAATATTCAATTGTAGGCTTCAACTTTTTCCTCCTCAAATTTTTCAGTCCTATGGCCGAATGTAACATGTATATTTATTCCAATTTAATTGTCCACAATATATTGAAAATGTAGTGGATGAATCAACATTTATTTGCACATTTGTATGTCTTCCATTAGCCTTATTTTAGATGACTTTGAGTCATCCTTTTACCTTGGACGTTGATGCTCTTGTTGACTCACTATTGTCACAAATTTTTACTTAACACCACAATTAAGTAATTCCTAATCTCCAATAACATTTTTATACTAAGTAAAATTTATAACCGATTAGTTCTAGTTTAGAAATTAAAAATCCGAGGTTTCTATCTCACGTCGTTTCCTCCGCGAATAACTCGACGTATAAAATACGAGGTCTAACATTCTCCCCCCCTTTAGAACATTCGTCCTCGAATGTTGAATTGGTCCAGTAAGGTCCTATAGGAATTTTGGGGAAGTCTCCCTTATCGTTATAACATACAGTTCTTCAGGCAATTAATATAATTAAGTGAGGAGTTGAAGTTACCTGTAGGCGTAGAGAACAAGTAGGGATACTTGTCTTTCATCTCCTCCTCGGCTTGCCAAGTCATCTCTTCCCTATTGTTGTTTCGCCATAATACTTTGACGGAACCTCCTAACCTGCCGATCAAGTATGGCTATAGGCTGCTCCTCGTAGGACAATTCCTCTGTCACTTGGACATCATCTACGGGAAATACCCTGGAAGGATCGCCTATACATTTGCGAAGCATTAACACGTGAAAGACTGGATGCACTGCTTCCAAATCAGCCGGTAGGTCTAACTCGTAGGCAACCTGGCCCACTCTGCGGACAATCTGATAAGGTCCAATATATCACGGACTTAGCTTCCCTTTCTTGCCAAATCTCATAACACCTTTCATGGGCGACACCTTCAGAAACACCCAGTCGCCAACCTGAAATTCTAAGTGTCGACGTCGATTATCCGCATATGATTTCTGCTGACTCTGGGCTGCCAGTAATCTTTCCTGGATAACTTCACTTTATCAACAGCCTGCTAAATCATATCTGGGCCTATCAACTTGGTCTCGCCAACATCAAACCAGCCAATAGGTGATCTGCACTTCCTCCCATACAAGGCCTCATACGGTGCCATCTGGATACTCGAATGGTAGCTGTTATTATAGGCGAACTCAATAAGTGGCAAATGATCATCCCAGCTACCTCGGAAATCTATAACACAGGCCCGTAACATATCTTGTATTGTCTGAATGGTACGTTCGTCCTGTCCATCAGTCTGAGGGTGAAACGCCGTACTGAGACTCACTTGTGTCCCCAATCCCTCCTGGAAGGATCTCCAGAAGTTAGATGTGAACTGGGCTCCTCTATCAGAAATAATAGTTGTGGGAACCCCGTGAAGTCTCACTATCTCCTTAAGGTACAACCTGGCATAATCCTCAGCTGAATATGTAGTCCTGACTGGATGGAAATGGGCTGACTTTGTCAACCTATCAACGATGACCCAAACAGAGTCATATTTTCGCAGAGTGCGAGGTAAACCTATGACGAAGTCCATATTGATCACCTCCCACTTCCAGGTCGGAATCTCCATCTCCTGTAATAGTCCTCCAGGCTTCTGGTGCTCGACCTTAACCTGCTGACAATTCGGACACTGGGCAACAAATTCTGCTATATCCTTCTTCATGCCATCCCACCAATACAAGCATCTGAGGTCATGATACATCTTCGTTGACCCTGGATGAATAGAATAATGGGCACAGTGTGCCTCTCCCATAACCTGTTGTCGTAACCCTGCAACCTCCGGTACACATAATCTATCTTTGTATCGCAGTACCCCGTCAGGTGCCACCTTAAATGAGGTCTCTTCCTCTTGAAGAGTTTTATCCATATGATATACAAGGATAGGGTCCTTGTACTGGTGTTTCTTTATCTCTTCTATGATAGAGGACTCAGAAACTCCCCGAACAGAAACCCTGTTGTTATCAGAGTCGGCCAAACGGACTCCCAAATTAGCTAGTTGGCGAATCTCACGGACTATCTCCTTCTGCTCTGGTTGTACGTCTGCCAAACTACCCATAGATCTTCGACTGAGTGCATCTGCTACAACATTTGCTTTCCCTGGGTGGTATAGAATGTCAACATCATAGTCCTTCAGCAACTCTAGCCACCGCCTCTGCCGCAAATTCAGCTCCTTCTGCTTAAAGATGTACTGGAGACACTTATGATCTGTATAAATGTCCACATGCACACCATATAAATAATGTCTCCATATTTTTAGAGCATGAATCACCGCTGCTAATTCCAGGTCATGGGTGGGATAATTTCTTTCGTGCTTTCTGAGCTGTCGGGAGGCATAGGCTATAACTTTTCCATGCTGCATCAGCACACAACCTATTCCAACACCGGAAGCATCACAATAAATGACATAGCCATTTGGTCCCTCAAGAAGAGTTAGAACTGGGGCCGTAGTCAACTTATCTTTCAGCAACTAGAAACTCCGCTCACAAGCGTCGGTCTACTAGAACTTAGCTGCCTTCTGGGTTAGCCTCGTTAAAGGCGCTGAAATTGAGGCAAACTTCTCTACGAACCTTATGTAATACCCTGCTAGTCCCAGAAAGCTGCGTACTTCAGTAGGTGTCGTAGGTCTAGGCCAAATCTTCACCGCCTCAATCTTCTGCGTATCTACCCGAACGCCGTCAGCTCCAATAATATGCCCTAGGAATGCTACTGAGGTCAACCAGAATTCACATTTAGAGAACTTAGCATACAATTTCTGGTGCTGGAGCACCCTAAGTACCGTTCTCAAATGATCTGCATGCTCCTCTTCTGATCGTGAATAGACCAGAATATCATCAATGAATACAATCACGAACAGGTCAAGAAATGGCTTGAACACTCTGTTCATCAGATCCATAAATACTGCCGGAGCATTGGTCAACCCAAAGGACATCACTCTAAACTCGTAATGTCCGTATCGGGTCCTGAATGCAGTCTTTGGAATGTCTGCCTCCTTTACCCTCACCTGGTGATAACCTAACCGCAAGTCTATCTTCGAGAAACACTTAGCACTTTGCAACTGGTCAAATAAATCATTGATCCTGGGGAGGGGATACCTGTTCTTTATTGTTACATTATTCAGCTGCCTATAATCAATACACATTCGCAGCGACCCATCCTTCTTCTTTACAAATAATACCGGTGCTCCCCAAAGTGATATACTGGGCCTTACGAAACCCTTTTCTAATAAATCTTTCAGTTGCTCCTTCAGTTCCGCAGGTGCCATTCTATAAGGAGGAATAGATATGGGCTGAGTGTTTGGTAATACGTCTATAGCGAATTCCATCTCACGCTCAGGAGGAAGGCCTGGGAGTTCATCTGGGAATACATCGGGAAACTCACTAACTACCGACACTGACTGAAAAGTCGGCGCCTCTGCCTTCAGGTCAGGTACCCGTACCAGATGATAAATATAACCCTTTCTGACCATCTTCCTTTAGAATTCCCTTATCATTTCTCCCGTTTATGTCTATATTTTATTCGGTACACGAGGAATCTTATGCTACCTCTGTATCCTTCGGAACTGTCAGGACCCAACCCAGTGGGCCGCGACTGAATACCCTAACTGGATACCCGTACGTACTTACCTAACAGAGTTGGCGTACCAAACAGATGATCCATATTAGACATACATTGATTCAAACTGATATAAATACAACGCACGGAAATATACGAACACATAAACACACTTAGACTTACACATAAGCCGTTGAGGCTATCATAGCAGACAGAATCGCAAACTCGTACATACCTACCTAAACAGTAGCAATCCATACCCACATTCATGTCTACAGGCCTCTAACAGACATAGCAGAATCAGATGACGGGACAGGGCCCCGCTGTACCCCAAGTTACCATATATACAGAATAAGTAAATAACAAAAGATATATACCAAAAGTACACGCTCCAGGTCAAAGGAGCACTCCAAACAGCAGAATAGAAGTCCTAAACTGGTGGCGTATCGCGCGGTGCGTCTGTACCTGCGGGCATGTAGCGCAGCCCCCCGAAGAACAGGGGGTCAGTACAAAATAATGTACCGAGTATGTAAAGCGGAAATGTAACAAATATAGTCATAATCCGAACCGTAACTATAGAAATATAGCAGTCAGAGTCGAACCCGAATCCAAATCAGAAACACAAAGTATAAATATATATAGTGAGTACAGGGTATAGCAGGCAGAGTCGTAATGTGAATCAGAGGTACAGAGTATGGTTGACAAGAAGATCATAGCACGGATCAGGAGTACAGAGTGTGGCTGACAAAGTCGTAATCTGAGTCAGAGGTACAAGAGTATGACAGACTGAATCATAACCCGAATCAGACGTACAGAAGCACAACAGTCAGAATCAGTGTCCGAACCAGATTTTCAAAAGTGTAACAGACAGAGTCATAATCCAAATCAGATATACAGACGTGTACCAGACATAATCATACGTGCAGAATCATAAGCATATACAGATACAACTAGCATATATATCAGATCCCGGCCCTCTTAGTACGGGACGCGGTGGACAGACAGATCGGATCATATGCCATCCTAGCCGCCATCCCCATACCATCACATGATCAGATCACATGCAGATGTAAACAGATCCCGGCCCGCACACCGAGGGACGCGGTGAACAATGCAGTGGAATGTGCACGAATAACAGAACCTGGCCCGGGCGCAGTGAAGGAAGCATTGAGACGTCCACGAACAGACTAATGAGAAACCATATGCATACAGATCATTATACAGACTCAATGAAACTGAAGTAGGCCAAACGGTGGGTCAAATCAGAGTAATCGGACAATGTCCACAAAATACGCGTATATGCCATTTGGGATGGCACGGCAGATTGCATTGGAATAAAATGTCTAGAACCGCTCCAGACGTCAAGATATATTATAAGACTCATAACTATAGTCATAACGCTTGTCATATAGCGGACATAATAATACTCAACAGTTACCTGTGAGCTTCGGACAGAAATGAGTCAATTAGAGCCATACAGAAAGTATCAGGATTCATGGGCCCACCTTGGGCCGAACCGAGATGGCATACGTAAATTATGGATCATAAGTCTTATGGAGTCATTCGTGAGAGTTCTAGGGCATTTCAACTTAATTTGTGAAAGTTACATACATATAGGTTATTTTGCCGACGAAATATTAAGAGACCAATTCAATCTTATTGAATGAAATGGAGCCAATTTCAATCTCGGATTTCTAGGAACAGGGTCATATCTAAGGCTCGCGTCCGAGCCTATTATGTTTAGAACATGCCAAAGAAAGAAGGGAAAGACTTTACATACCTTAGCTGCGCCTTACGCTCACTCAAATTCGATTCCCGTTTCGCCCAAAATCTACAAATGGTCATATTTACCAATTGTGAGTTATAGCTTCTAAGAGTTCAACTTGAATTCATGTTTATCTACCGAAATTTCGACAGCATTTCCCCTATACATATAGCATCCCCGAGACTTAGCTCGGCCCAATATATCAACAACAACAACCCAACAATCCAACAACATCAACAACTATCATAAAACGCACTATATCATAACTAGTCCTCCTTATTCTCATATGCGTGCACTAACTCAAGATTATTCAAACATATATCAATAACATTCCAAACATCATTCACGAATTCAAGTATCTCTACTAATTCCATATTCCATCCGAAACTTCAACGAATGCAACAATACTACCAACTTACATTGTTTTCTTCCAAATTCGTCAACCATTACCAAAGTTCACATTTAAATTCTTATTTTCACAATTATACGAAAATCATATAAAATCACATAAATTCCCCATAACAACATACAACCCATTTCAACCAAATTCCTTCAACTTTCACTTCCAATATAAATTCCACCATAACCACAACTAGATTACAACATAAAATTCAACTCATATTATCTATACCAAATTGCACATACACGGCCACACATATACACACACTTACACACGGCTCACACACACCACACCACAAATCCATGATTTCAATGCAATTCTAATCATTATAACATATATGCTTCTTCCATATAAAAGAATAAAATTCTTACCTTTCTCTTCAATTTTCCACTTTCCGCAAACGGAGTTTTCTCGCCAAACTAATTATACCACGTTGTAGAGAGCCTTGAACTTATCAAGAATTCAAGAAGGAAGAGATTTTTGGATCAAAGTCTAAGGGCTTGGAATTTTTTGAAGGGGGGCCGAAACCCCTTTGCTCTTGTTCTTGCTCTTTTTTTTTTTTTTGCTTTGCTTCTTGAAAGTTCCATGGATAATGATGTATATATAATAATCTCCCTAATTAATTATCACATGGAAATTAAATAAGACCCATGGGCTTGGGCCATAAGATGGACGGCCACCCCTTGAAATTTTGGGCCTCATTTTGTTTCTTATTCCTTTGAGCCCAATGGGTTACAAATCTTGTTTTGTAATTCCCGAAACTAATTCCCAAAATTCCAATTTTGCCCTTGGGCTCCTCCCATATTTCCACACCAATGTTGTCATAGCCGACACATTCATACTAAGTAAGGTCCAAATATAGCCTCATTCGTTGCAAGTCAAAGTTATCTCGAATTTTTCCGAATATGCAAAAATGCCGGATATAACAGGAACACATTACTTGCGCATAATCTTTTTCTCATTTTTAAAGCGTAATTGTTCCTCCACGTCTATTCTTATCATATCAGTCATTTTCTAGCACTCATTCTACCCCGTTACTCCTCTTCCTATAACCTGGCCTTTCACAGTTCCGTCACTTATAATACTCGTTTTCTCGGCTGTACATGTCATAACCTATTGCTATACTGTCATCTCGCTTTCTTCTTATTTCCTCCCTTTCAATTACTCTTCCTTTTCTCGTACTTGCTATCATTTCCATTATTGTGTACCCTTTATTTTAAACTTTCCCTACAGAACACAATTCTTATTATGGTTTAATTACACTCTGTGGAGTAGGCGTACTTAACCCTTTTTACCCTTTCTGATTAATCTTTTATTAGCACAAGCCCTTCCAAATTGTCTTAACATTTCCTCTTTTTTTTTTTTTTTTTTTTTTTTTTTTTTTTTTTTTTTTACCATATTGATCTTGACCTCATAATTACTATTACCATCTATTCAGCAGTGAACTTATTTCTCGAGGTCAGCCGTACTCGCAACTTAGTCAAATCCTGTCATTACTACTGACAGAACCTTTCAGGACGTATTACAAACCTACATCTCATTCTCTTTTTATTTCTAGGAAAATTTTGGCAGAGTTTCCTCTGTATTTCTTATTATCTCAAACCTGCACGCAGGAAATACCAACAATGCCTCACAGGGCCAACATATATATATATATATATATATATATATATATATATATATATATATATATATATATATATATATATATCATAGCCACACAGGGCTCCCAATATCAACAACAATATGAAAATGATGAACATACCTCGTATGCCCAACTCAAACTGCACCTGTTATACTTTCCTGTTTACTTTCTCTTTAAATTTTCAATTTTACATTTCAATCGTACTTCCATACCTTACTCGACATATATCTTTCGTACCTTTGCTTACCTGCGTACTTTGTAACTTCTAATATCATCAGTCACTTTCTTCTGTCGATGCCGTTCATCAGCTGAAATCATGGGTTAGTATAAGGAATTTCATTTCCTATGGATTGGGCTCTATCGCACGATCTCAGATATGAAAGAAAGGTAACATCCTAATTGTCCTGTAGCTTCCTGTTTATAGATGTGGTGCCCAACACACCGATAAAAAAGACTCTACTAGACACGGTCTGTAGACACTCCGAGGATAAACCGCTCTGATACCACTTTTGTCACGACCCAACCCCGTAGGCCATGACTGGTGCCCGACATGGACACCCGTATACATACTCTTTAACTATATGTTCATTTCACATCAAAATCAATATGGGTCTTATAACGATCTCATCATGAAATAATACGCAAGCCGACAAGGCTGCCATCATATAACAATATCGTATGCAAGCCGGCAAGGCTGCCATCATATGGACGAATATCATATCACAGAACATCGTATAGACATAGCTGAATAGAACTCATACACAACCCACACATATGTCCACAGACCTCTAAGAGTATCAACAGTAACGTAACATATGACGGGACAGGGCCCCGTCGTACCCTTAGTCCACATAGACATATAAATATATATCCGAGAAGGATTTGTACCAAATTCTGGACTCCGGAACAATGGAGTTCTCCAAATAGCAGAGGGGAAATCTTAAGCTGTCGGATCACCAAAGCGAATGTCTGCACCTGCGGGCATGAAACGCAGCCCCCCGAAGAAAGGGGGTCAGTACGGAATATGTACCGAGCATGTAAAGCATGAAATACAGAAAACGGGATCATAATTGAAATAAGAAGTACAGAAAATGAGTACAATAACCAGAATACCAAGTACCTGCTTTCGAAACATAAATCATGCAAGTCAATATCATATATCATATCCGGCCCCATTATGGGACTCGGTGAACATGGTCGCCACCCCGTCTCTGGCGCCATAACACAGCATAACTTCAGAATATAATATATATCTCCGTAACTCAGCATATCTCCGTAACACAGCATAACTCCGTAACACAACATAACTTCATATCACAACATAACTTCATAACACAGCATAACTTCATAACACAGCATAACTTCAGAATATACATATATATATATATATATATTGTACCCGGCCCTTTAATGAGGGACTCGGCAAACAATACAGTAAAAGTGTGCACGATAACATACCCGGCCCGGGACTCGGTGAAAGATATATTGAGATACGCACGAGCAAAGTAGTGAGAAACTATATGCAATTCAAAACATTTTTAAGGACTCAATAGAATAGTCAACACGAACCATCGTTCGCAATTTCAAATAATAGTAATATCATATACCTTTCGGATGTCCCTGTGGATTATATCAAAATGGAACTTGAATCATATGTACATATCAATATATATATATCAAAACATAAGTTATGGGAATCAAGATCAATAGCCATCCTAGTGGCTCTAGGAGTAGGAATTCCTTTGGAATCGTATATATATATATATATATATATATATATATATATATCGTATACTCATTTCACAACGATCATGCCAAAAAGAAAGAAGGGTTAGCTTCACATACCTTTAGCGCTTATTCGTCACACAATATGTATACGCTGCCAAATAATACTTCAATCTATATTAAGATGCCAACAACTACGTTTAAGTTACGGGGAGATTCAAAACGTATTCTAACGTTAGTAACTCCTTTCTAGATGTTTAGGCGACGTTTGCTCTTGTATCCAAACCAAGTACGTACAACCAGCCCAACATCAATAATTATATGTTCAATATCAATCCGGACAGCCCACACAATTTTCCAAACAGCCCACATTCACAACATGCAATAACGATTCACATACGGCTACTGCATTCTCAAGTTACTTCTAATAGTTTGTAGCCTTAACGTTTGCATGTAACAACTTATAACAGCCCATCCAACATACAATATGATTTATACTCTTAACTTATAATTAGTCTTTCCAACTTAATGAAAACACAAGTCCAAAACAGTCCCTAACCAACAACACATCCAAAACAGTCCCTAACTGACAACATAACAATGTTCGGAATTCTTGCAAACGTTTACGAACATACTAAGCCAACCACATACGATTTTTACACATCATTTCATGTCTTCTTTTCATATAATTTCAGTAAGTTACGACCAGCTATCCACAGGACAAGTACAACATCAATTCATACGTAACTACGCTATATCGTCATTTCTATAATCCTTACAACAATTCTCAAACGACTTTAGTTTCAACTCCAATCATTAAACACCTTCATTTCCATCATAAATTTCATGATAATAACAATCAAAATATCGAGTAAAAACATTTCACTAACTTCCTCACAAAACAGTTCACACACGGTTTCAACATGCTTCAACATCACTCACATAAAATAATAGATTCAATTATTTTCATACTAACAAAACTTCACCTTTAACCTTCCAATTCTTTTCATTCTTTTTACAATGAGATCTATGATAGTAACAACCATAATTACTAAAGAAGATCAGTCCATCAATGCCACCAAAACAGTCCCCACGGCCACAACAACATTCCAACACCAACGTTCATGATTTTATGCATGCAATTCATGTTTATCAAGTTGCAACCATACTTCAACATCAACACATATAACCTAATGGCTACTATCATGTTCCAACATTAACACACATTATTTCATGCATACAACTTATATCTACACATCTACATCACCCTTAATACATGAAAAAGGAAGTTAGATCTTACCTTGACAATCCGACTTCTCAACTTGGCTAGAGTTGGTGAATTGAGATGAAAATGGTTCTCGTTGCTCCAAAGACTATCTTCACGTTATAGGGACCTTCTAAAGGGTTGAAACACCTTGGAAAATAATTTTTAGATCAAGACTCAAAGGGCTCAAAAATCAGCCAAGGTGGCCGAATGCTTCTCTCTCTAGATTTAGTTTTTTCTTCCTTTGTGTTGTGTAGTTGAAATGAATGTATTTTCTGATTTCCGTAGTTATTATTTGGTTCACTATAATGCCTACAAGTTGGACACAACACATTCTCCATCATGACCATGATTCACTCCATTAACTTTAAACCAAAACTCAATATTTTTCTCACAACTTTCGGCTAAGTGTGTTGTCTGATTTTTCATCTTTGTTTCCTTTCTTCTTTCTTTTCAATTGTTTTACAAGACAATCTCATGTGTGTTGAATTATTCATACACCACCCTTTGTCTATTGTAATCATGCCAAGATGGATGAACAATATTTAATGTGAAGTGATCCCTCCACCATGTTATGTCCTCCTAAAATAATGTATACTTTCATAAAGTAGTGGATGCCCAAATATTCAATTGTAGGCTTCAACTTTTTCCTCCTCAAATTTTTCAGTCCTATGGCCGAATGTAACATGCATATTTATTCCAATTTAATTGTCCACAATATATTGAAAATGTAGTGGATGAATCAACATTTATTTGCACATTTGTATGTCTTCCATTAGCCTTATTTTAGATGACTTTGAGTCATCCTTTTACCTTGGACGTTGATGCTCTTGTTGACTCACTATTGTCACAAATTTTTACTTAACATCACAATTAAGTAATTCCTAATCTCCAATAACATTTTTATACTAAGTAAAATTTATAACCGATTAGTTCTAGTTTAGAAATTAAAAATCCGAGGTTTCTATCTCACGTCGATTCCTCCGCGAATAACTCGACGTATAAAATACGGGGTCTAACATTCTCCCCCCCTTTAGAACATTCGTCCTCGAATGTTGAATTGGTCCAGTAAGGTCCTATAGGAATTTTGGGGAAGTCTCCCTTATCGTTATAACATGCAGTTCTTCAGGCAATTAATATAATCAAGTGAGGAGTTGAAGTTACCTGTAGGCGTAGAGAACAAGTGGGGATACTTGTCTTTCATCTCCTCCTCGGCTTTCCAAGTCATCTCTTCCCTATTGTTGTTTCGCCATAATACTTTGACGGAAGCCACGTCCTTGGTCCGTAACCTCCTAACCTGCCGATCAAGTATGGCTATAGGCTGCTCCTCGTAGGACAATTCCTCTGTCACTTGGACATCATCTATGGGAAATACCCTGGAAGGATCGCCTATACATTTGCGAAACATTGACACGTGAAAGACTGGATGCACTGCTTCCAAATCAGCCGGTAGGTCTAACTCGTAGGCAACCTGGCCCACTCTGCGGACAATCTGATAAGGTCCAATATATCACGGACTTAGCTTCCCTTTCTTGCCAAATCTCATAACACCTTTCATGGGCGACACCTTCAGAAACACCCAGTCGCCAACCTGAAATTCTAAGTGTCGACGTCGATTATCCGCATATGATTTCTGCCGACTCTGGGCTGCCAGTAATCTTTCCTGGATAAGCTTCACTTTATCAATAGCCTGCTAAATCATATCTGGGCCTATCAACTTGGTCTTGCCAACATCAAACCAGCCAATAGGTGATCTGCACTTCCTCCCATACAAGGCCTCATACGGTGCCATCTGGATACTCGAATGGTAGCTGTTATTATAGGCGAACTCAATAAGTGGCAAATGATCATCCCAGCTACCTCGGAAATCCATAACACAGGCCCGTAACATATCTTGTAGTGTCTAAATGGTACGTTCGGCCTGTCCGTCAGTCTGAGGGTGAAACGCTGTACTGAGACTCACTTGTGTCCCCAATCCCTCCTGGAAGGATCTCCAGAAGTTAGTTGTGAACTGGGCTCCTCTATCAGAAATAATAGTTGTGGGAACCCCGTGAAGTCTCACTACCTCCTTAAGGTACAACCTGGCATAATCCTCAGCTGAATATGTAGTCCTGACTGGAAGGAAATGGGCTAACTTTGTCAACCTATCAACGATGACCCAAACAGAGTCATATTTTCGCAGAGTGCGAGGTAAACCTATGACGAAGTCCATATTGATCACCTCCCACTTCCAGGTCGGAATCTCCATCTCTTGTAATAGTCCTCCAGGCTTCTGGTGCTCGACCTTAACCTGCTGACAATTCGGACACTGGGCAACAAATTCTGCTATATCCTTCTTCATGACATCCCACCAATACAAGCATCTGAGGTCATAATACATCTTCGTTGACCCTGGATGAATAGAATAACGGGCACAGTGTGCCTCTCCCATCACCTGTTGTCGTAACCCTGCAACCTCAGGTACACATAATCTATCTTTGTATCGCAGTACCCTGTCAGGTGCCACCTTAAATGGGGTCTCTTCCTTTTGAAGAGTTGTATCCCTATGATGTACAAGGATAGGGTCCTTGTACTGGTGTTTCTTTATCTCTTCTATGATAGAGGACTCAACAACTCCCCGAACAGAAACCCTGTTATTATCAGAGTCGGCCAAACGGACTCCCAAATTAGCTAGTTGGCGAATCTCACGGACTATCTCCTTATGCTCTGGTTGTACGTCTGCCAAACTACCCATAGATCTTCGACTGACTGCATCTGCTACAACATTTGCTTTCCCTTGGTTGTATAGAATGTCAACATCATAGTCCTTCTGATAGCATCCATGGTGGCTAGAATTATTGAAGGACGTGGATGAAGATTTGGAAGTTCCAAGAAGACCCATGACAAGATCTCAAACGAGGAAATTGCAAGACATGCTTAATGGGCTGCAATCAACAATTCAAAAGTGTCTTATGATGGAAGAAGAGCTCCATCCCAATTCAGATTTTTTCCTCAAGTCTTACAGTTATTTGGAGGCCCAAATTAAAGTCCAAAGTGAGATGGAATGAGGTCCAAATCAGCCCCAAAAGAAGAAGTTTCCAGCAGCCCAAAATTAGCCCAAATATTATTATTTTCTAGAATAAATATTTAATTGTTGTTTTAATCTATGTTGACTTGCATTGGTCCAAGTGTGGGTAGTCTTCTAGGTTGTTTTAATCTATGTTGACTGCCTTGGTCCAAGTGTGGGAAGTCTTCTATGCTTCTAGGGAAGATAATTCCCATTTATTTCTATTTTGACTAGCTCCTTCTTTACAACTATATAAAGGGGTGATTGTCATTCATTGTAAGGCAGATTTTGAAGAATATATTATATTGAGAGTTCTTTTGAACCTTTGTGGCATTACTTTTGGATTTATCTTTCAACCTAACTAGTTCCTAGTTCAAGGTAGTAAGATAATTTCTTCCTTGATATCTTTGATTTCTTTTTGGTATTCTTTCGAAGGCGGTTAGTTCTAAATACTAATTGTTGTCTTAAGTTACTCACAAAGCGGTCAGGATCCTAATCTACTGTTTTTGATTTGTTATCTCAAGTAAAGGCGTTAGATTTCTTCCTATAAATCTATATGTTGTTACTTGGATCTTGTCAAGACTTTAGAACTAACGTTCTTGGAAATTCGTGGATTGTTCCTTCGAATTTCCCATATCTTTTATTTTCTAGTTTTTAGATTCTTTTCTATATTTGCTTCCGCACTTCTTATATTTTAATTATAAATTTGGGATCTCCCTAACCTCGTTGTTATCAAGTGGTATCAGAGCGGTTCTATCAAGATTCCGTTCTTGATAATCTTGGGGAATTCTTGAAAAAAAAAAAAAAAAAGAGCAAAAAAAAAAAAAAAAATACTGTAGCAGTGAACAGTGACGAAAAAATTTAGTGTTTGCTTTCAAGAAATTTCTTCCATCTTATTTGTTTTCTAAAGATTAAGATAGAAAACAAGAAGAGGGGATCCTAGATCTTTAAAGATAAGAAGCAATCAATTTTTTTTTCTTACTCCTTTTATCTTGTTTAAAAAAAAAAAAAAAATCCTTTTGTTCGAGTCTTGTTTCAACTAAATTCTAATTCTTTCTAGGATTGGTTCTTCACTTTCTTTAGTGCCCCAAAATTCTTTATTTTACTACCAAGGGTTTGAATCTAGTGGGGTTTAATTATAAATCCATAAAGTGTTTTTCCAAAGGTTATTTGAGTGGAAAAAGGCAAGAGTGAGTGAGAACAATTGAAAAAAAAAAAAAAAGCCAAACTTTGAGTGATAAACTATTGTTTTTGAGATGACTAATACAGGTAGTAGTGATGATGAAAGGAGGGCTCGCCAAGAAGCCGAGATCCGAGGAAGAAATGACTTCACTCTACAAGCTATGCACCAACAATTCGAAAGATGGACCTTGCAATTTCAAGAGATCAAGGATGCCATTGCTGAACAAAATGAGACAATAGCTGAACTTAGGAGGGGAGGTCAACATGTTGTACAACCACAAAATAATCCTAGGCCTCAAAATAGAAGAAATATGCCCCATGGCCCCATTGTAAATCAAGAAAACCCTATAGATGATTTTGTTGATGATCTTGATGTAAATCTAGATAGGGTAGGGAGAGATAGGAGGGGACAACGAGGAAGAGTGGAAGATGATAACATCAATAGCATAAAGATGAAGATGCCAACTTTCAAGGGCACAAGAGATCCAGACTTGTACCTTGATTGGGAGCGGAAAGTTGAAGCCATTTTTGATTGTCACAACTATTCTGAAGCTAAGAAGGTAAAACTTGCCGTTGTTGAATTTTCTGACTATGCTTCTATTTGGTGGAAAAGGCTTACAAGGGATAGACAACAAGATGGAGAACCACCCATTGCTACTTGGGCTGAGATGAAGAGAGTCATGAAGAAGAGGTTCGTGCCTTCCCACTTTCAAAGAGACCTACAAATGCGTCTTCGAAGATTGGAGCAGGGAACCATGACTGTTGATGAATACTTCAAAGCTATGGATATGGCTATGATCCAAGCTAATTGTGTAGAAGATGAAGAGGCCACTATGGCTAGATTTCTTAATGGTTTAAATAAAGAAATAGCTGATGTAGTAGAGATACAACAATATGTAACTTTAGATGAGTTAGTGGACATGGCTGTAAAATTAGAAAAGCAAATTAAAAGAAAGCAGCAAGCTAGCTCATGGAGGAGTCAGCCAAACACCAATTCAAAGAAGCCATGGCCGAAACAAGATGTGACTTCTAGGCCTCAAGAAGGCAAGGGGAAGGCCAAAGTAGATGAAAAGGAGGGAGGTAAAACTTTTAATCCTAAATCACCAAAACCTTCTAGTTCTATTCAATGTTACAAATGTCATGGAAGAGGGCATATGATGCATGAATGTCCAAATAGAAGAAATATTCTCATGAAAGAAGATGGAGAGTATGAGAGTGAAAAAAGTGAGGTAGAGGAAGAAGAGGGAGGTGTGAGTGAAGATGATGTAGAGTTGCCTAATAGTGGTTTTGTTGGGGTAGCTAGGAAGATTCTTGATGGAGAAAATGAGAGTAAAAAAAGTGAGAAAGACGAAGAAGAGGGAGGTGTGAGTGAAGATGATGTAGAACTTCCTTTTAATGAGTTGCAGTAGTTAGGAGGATTATGGCTATCAATTTGGGAGTCAATAGTGAAGAACAAAGGGAAAATATATTCCATACTAGGTGTGGGATAAGGGGGAGAACTTGTTCTATGATTATTGACAGTGGTAGTTGTGCTAATGTAGTGAGTTCACACTTGGTAGATACGTTAGGGCTTGCATGCATGAAACACCCTAAGCCCTATAGACTCCAATGGTTGAATGATAGTGGTGAACTGAAAGTCAACAAACAATGCATGATTTCATTCAATGTTAGCAGGTATGAGGATGATACTCTTTGTGATGTCATTCCTATGCAAGCTTGTCATATCTTGCTTGGTCGTCCATGGCAGTTCGATAGGAATACTTTTCATGATGGAAGGAAGAACAGATATTCACTTGAGCTTAATGGCAAGAAGTATACTCTTGCACCTTTAACACCTTCTCAGGTGTTTGAAGATCAAAAGAGATTGAGGGAATCAATGGGAAAACAAAGGGGACAGAAAAAAGGTGAGCTTGAGGGAAAAGAAATGAAAGATGGCCAAGAGAGAGAGAAAGAGGGCAGCAACTTAAGCAAAGAGGTAAAAGAGGGTTTGAGTGGAAAAAAAGAAAGTTTTGGTGAGAGGAAAGAGGCTAAGGGAAAGAAAAAAGAGAGTCTCTATATAAAAGCCAAAGAGTGTTTGAATGCAAGAAAAGAGGGACAGCCCATAATACTACTTACTTACAAAGAAGTCTTGATTAATTCTGAGCTACTTACTTCTTCTTTGCCAAGTAGTGTTTTTTCTCTTTTGCAGGACTTTGACGATATCTTTCCTGAAGATATTCCTAAAGGTCTTCCACCTTTGCGTGGAATTGAACACCAAATTGACTTTGTGCCTGGTGTACAGATTCCAAATAGGCCTGCTTATAGGAGTAATCCTGAAGAGACAAAGGAGTTGCAAAGGCAGGTTGAAGAGTTGCTTAAAAAAGGGTTTGTGCGAGAGATCTTGAGTCCTTGCTCAGTTCCTGTTCTATTGGTGCCCAAAAAAGATGGATCTTGGAGGATGTGCGTGGATTGTCGAGCTATCAACAAGATTACGGTAAAGTATCGTCATCCTATTCCTCGTCTTGATGACATGTTGGATCAATTGCATGGGTCCAAAATCTTTTCTAAAATTGATCTAAAAAGTGGTTACCATCAGATTCGAATGAATCCTGGAGATGAATGGAAAACTGCTTTTAAGACCAAATATGGGCTTTATGAGTGGTTAGTTATGCCTTGTGGCTTGACTAATGCACCCAGCACGTTCATGAGATTGATGAATCAAAATAGAAATAAATGGGAATTATCTTCCCTAGAAGCATAGAAGACTTCCCACACTTGGACCAAGGCAGTCAACATAGATTAAAACAACCTAGAAGACTACCCACACTTGGACCAATGCAAGTCAACATAGATTAAAACAACAATTAAATATTTATTCTAGAAAATAATAATATTTGGGCTAATTTTGGGCTGCTGGAAACTTCTTCTTTTGGGGCTGATTTGGACCTCATTCCATCTCACTTTGGACTTTAATTTGGGCCTCCAAATAACTGTAAGACTTGAGGAAAAAATCTGAATTGGGATGGAGCTCTTCTTCCATCATAAGACACTTTTGAATTGTTGATTGCAGCCCATTAAGCATGTCTTGCAATTTCCTCGTTTGAGATCTTGTCATGGGTCTTCTTGGAACTTCCAAATCTTCATCCACGTCCTTCAATAATTCTGAGCTACCATGGATGCTATCATTCCCCTCTTCTTGAGATGAATTCGTCCTCGAATTTAAACCTGCATCAAATAAGGAAAGATCAGAAACATTGAAAGTAGCACTAACTTGATACTCACTAGGAAGATCAAGTTTGTAAGCATTGTCTCCAATCCTTTCAAGGACTTCAAATGGACCATCTCCTCTTGGGTCTAGTTTGGATCTTCTTTTGGCAGGAAACCTTTCCTTCCTGAAATGCACCCATATTTGATCCCCGGGCTTAAAAATAACAGATTTTCGCCCCTTATTTCTCCTTAAGGCAGTCTGCTCATTCTTCCGCTCAATTGCAAGCTTTGTTTGTTCATGAATCTTCTTCATCATTTCAGCCTTCTTCCTACCATCAAGATTAACAATATTATCAGTAGGCAAAGGCAGCAAATCAAGGGGGGTGAGGGGATTAAAGCCATAAACAACTTCAAAAGGAGACTTACCTGTAGAAGAATGGACAGTTCTATTATAGGCAAACTCTACCATGGACAAATGTTCTTCCCAAAATGTTAATTTTCCTTTTAGAACAGCCCTCAACATATTCCCTAAAGTCCTATTAACTACTTCTGTTTGCCCGTCAGTTTGTGGGTGACAAGACGTAGAAAATAGTAGTTTAGTTCCCAACTTTTCTTGCATTCAAACACTCTTTGGATTTTATATAGAGACTCTCTTTTTTCTTTCCCTTAGCCTCTTTCCTCTCACCAAAACTTTCTTTTTTTCCACTCAAACCCTCTTTTACCTCTTTGCTTAAGTTGCTGCCCTCTTTCTCTCTCTCTTGGCCATCTTTCATTTCTTTTCCCTCAAGCTCACCTTTTTTCTGTCCCCTTTGTTTTCCCATTGATTCCCTCAATCTCTTTTGATCTTCAAACACCTGAGAAGGTGTTAAAGGTGCAAGAGTATACTTCTTGCCATTAATCTCAAGTGAATATCTGTTCTTCCTTCCATCATGAAAAGTATTCCTATCGAACTGCCATGGACGACCAAGCAAGATATGACAAGCTTGCATAGGAATGACATCACAAAGAGTATCATCCTCATACCTGCTAACATTGAATGAAATCATGCATTATTTGTTGACTTTCAGTTCACCACTATCATTCAACCATTGGAGTCTATAGGGCTTAGGGTGTTTCATGCATGCAAGCCCTAACGTATCTACCAAGTGTGAACTCACTACATTAGCACAACTACCACTGTCAATAATCATAGAACAAGTTCTCCCCCTTATCCCACACCTAGTATGGAATATATTTTCCCTTTGTTCTTCACTATTGACTCCCAAATTGATAGCCATAATCCTCCTAACTACTGCAACCAAACTATCATTAAAAGGAAGTTCTACATCATCTTCACTCACACCTCCCTCTTCTTCGTCTTTCTCACTTTTTTTACTCTCATTTTCTCCATCAAGAATCTTCCTAGCTACCCCAACAAAACCACTATTAGGCAACTCTACATCATCTTCACTCACACCTCCCTCTTCTTCCTCTACCTCACTTTTTTTCACTCTCATACTCTCCATCTTCTTTCATGAGAATATTTCTTCTATTTGGACATCCATGCATCATATGCCCTCTTCCATGACATTTGTAACATTGAATAGAACTAGAAGGTTTTGGTGATTTAGGATTAAAAGTTTTACCTCCCTCCTTTTCATCTACTTTGGCCTTCCCCTTGCCTTCTTGAGGCCTAGAAGTCACATCTTGTTTCGGCCATGGCTTCTTTGAATTGGTGTTTGGCTGACTCCTCCATGAGCTAGCTTGCTGCTTTCTTTTAATTTGCTTTTCTAATTTTACAGCCATGTCCACTAACTCATCTAAAGTTACATATTGTTGTATCTCTACTACATCAGCTATTTCTTTATTTAAACCATTAAGAAATCTAGCCATAGTGGCCTCTTCATCTTCTACACAATTAGCTTGGATCATAGCCATATCCATAGCTTTGAAGTATTCATCAACAGTCATGGTTCCCTGCTCCAATCTTCGAAGACGCATTTGTAGGTCTCTTTGAAAGTGGGAAGGCACGAACCTCTTCTTCATGACTCTCTTCATCTCAGCCCAAGTAGCAATGGGTGGTTCTCCATCTTGTTGTCTATCCCTTGTAAGCTTTTTCCACCAAATAGAAGCATAGTCAGAAAATTCAACAACGGCAAGTTTTACCTTCTTAGCTTCAGAATAGTTGTGACAATAAAAAATGGCTTCAACTTTCCGCTCCCAATCAAGGTACAAGTCTGGATCTCTTGTGCCCTTGAAAGTTGGCATCTTCATCTTTATGCTATTGATGTTATCATCTTCCACTTTTCCTCGTTGTCCCCTCCTATCTCTCCCTACCCTATCTAGATTTACATCAAGATCATCAACAAAATCATCTATAGGGTTTTCTTGATTTACAATGGGGCCATGGGGCATATTTCTTCTATTTTGAGGCCTAGGATTATTTTGTGGTTGTACAACATGTTGACCTCCCCTCCTAAGTTCAGCTATTGTCTCATTTTGTTCAGCAATGGCATCCTTGATCTCTTGAAATTGCAAGGTCCATCTTTCGAATTGTTGGTGCATAGCTTGTAGAGTGAAGTCATTTCTTCCTCGGATCTCGGCTTCTTGGCGAGCCCTCCTTTCGTCATCACTACTACCTGTATTAGTCATCTCAAAAACAATAGTTTATCACTCAAAGTTTGGCTTTTTTTTTTTTTTTCAATTGTTCTCACTCACTCTTGCCTTTTTCCACTCAAATAACCTTTGGAAAAACACTTTATGGATTTATAATTAAACCCCACTAGATTCAAACCCTTGGTAGTAAAATAAAGAATTTTGGGGCACTAAAGAAAGTGAAGAACCAATCCTAGAAAGAATTAGAATTTAGTTGAAACAAGACTCGAACAAAAGGATTTTTTTTTTTTTTTAAACAAGATAAAAGGAGTAAGAAAAAAAAATTGATTGCTTCTTATCTTTAAAGATCTAGGATCCCCTCTTCTTGTTTTCTATCTTAATCTTTAGAAAACAAATAAGATGGAAGAAATTTCTTGAAAGCAAACACTAAATTTTTTTCGTCACTGTTCACTGCTACAGTACCTTTTTTTTTTTTTTTTTTTTTTTTTTTTTTTTTTTCAAGAATTCCCCAAGATTATCAAGAACGGAATCTTGATAGAACCGCTCTGATACCACTTGATAACAACGAGGTTAGGGAGATCCCAAATTTATAATTAAAATATAAGAAGTGCGGAAGCAAATATAGAAAAGAATCTAAAAACTAGAAAATAAAAGATATGGGAAATTCGAAGGAACAATCCACGAATTTTCAAGAACGTTAGTTCTAATGTCTTGACAAGATCCAAGTAACAACGTATAGATTTATAGGAAGAAATCTAACGCCTTTACTTGAGACAACAAATCAAAAACAGTAGATTAGGATCCTGACCGCTTTGTGAGTAACTTAGGACAACAATTAGTATTTAGAACTAACCGCCTTCGAAAGAATACCAAAAAGAAATCAAAGATATCAAGGAAGAAATTATCTTACTACCTTGAACTAGGAACTAGTTAGGTTGAAAGATAAATCCTAAAGTAATGCCACAAAGGTTCAAAAGAACTCTCAATATAATATATTCTTCAAAATCTGTCTTACAATGAATGACAATCACCCCTTTATATAGTTGTAAAGAAGGAGCTAGTCAAAATAGAAATAAATGGGAATTATCTTCCCTAGAAGCATAGAAGACTTCCCACACTTGGACCAAGGCAGTCAACATAGATTAAAACAACCTAGAAGACTACCCACACTTGGACCAATGCAAGTCAACATAGATTAAAACAACAATTAAATATTTATTCTAGAAAATAATAATATTTGGGCTAATTTTGGGCTGCTGGAAACTTCTTCTTTTGGGGCTGATTTGGACCTCATTCCATCTCACTTTGGACTTTAATTTGGGCCTCCAAATAACTGTAAGACTTGAGGAAAAAATCTGAATTGGGATGGAGCTCTTCTTCCATCATAAGACACTTTTGAATTGTTGATTGCAGCCCATTAAGCATGTCTTGCAATTTCCTCGTTTGAGATCTTGTCATGGGTCTTCTTGGAACTTCCAAATCTTCATCCACGTCCTTCAATAATTCTAGCCACCGCGTCTGCCGCAAATTCAGCTTCTTCTGCTTAAAGATGTACTGGAGACTCTTATGATCTATATAAATTTCCACATGCACACCATATAAATAATGTCTCTATATTTTTAGAGCATGAATCACCGCTGCTAATTTTAGGTCATGGGTGGGATAATTTCTTTCGTGCTTTCTGAGCTGTCGGGAGGCATAGGCTATAACTTTGCCATACTGCATCAGCACACAACCTATTCCAACACCGGAAGCATCACAATAAATGACATAGCCATCTGGTCCCTCAGGAAGAGTTAGAATTGGGACCGTAGTCAACTTATCTTTCAGCAACTGGAAACTCCGCTCACAAGCGTCGGTCCACTGGAACTTAGCTGCCTTCTGGGTTAGCCTCATTAAAGGCGTTGAAATTGAGGCAAACTTCTCTACGAACCTTCTGTAATACCCTGCTAGTCCCAGAAAGCTGCGTACTTCAGTAGGTGTCGCAGGTCTAGGCCAAGTCTTCACCGCCTCAATCTTCTGCGTATCTACCCGAACGCCGTCAGCTCCAATAATATGCCCCAAGAATGCTACTGAGGTCAACCTGAATTCACATTTAGAGAACTTAGCATACAATTTCTGGTGCTGGAGCACCCTAAGTACCGTTCTCAAATGATCTGCATGCTCCTCTTCTGATCGTGAATAGACCAGAATATCATCAATGAATACAATCACGAACAGGTCATGAAATGGCTTGAACACTCTGTTCATCAGATCCATAAATACTGCCGGAGCATTGGTCAACCCAAAGGACATCACTCTAAACTCGTAATGTCCGTATCGGGTCCCGAATGCAGTCTTTGGAATGTCTGCCTCCTTTACCCTCACCTGGTGATAACCTAACCGCAAGTCTATCTTCGAGAAACACTTAGCACCTTGCAACTGGTCAAATAAATGATTGATCCTGGGGAGGGGATACATGTTCTTAATTGTTACATTATTCAGCTGCCTATAATCAATACACATTCGTAGCGACCCATCCTTCTTCTTTACAAATAATACCGGTGCTCCCCAAGGTGATATACTAGGCCTTACGAAACCCTTTTCTAATAAATCTTTCAGTTGGTCCTTCAGTTCCGCAGGTGCCATTCTATAAGGAGGAATAGATATGGGCTGAGTGTCTGGTAATACGTCTATAGCGAATTCCATCTCACGCTCAGGAGGAAGGCCCGGGAGTTCATCTGGGAATACATCGGAAAACTCACTAACTACCGGCACTGACTGAAAAGGGGAAGCTTAGTCCCCGATATATTGGGCCTTATGAGATTGTACGCAAGGTAGGCCAAGTGGCTTACGAATTAGATCTACCTCCTGATTTGGAGTTAGTTCACTCAGTTTTCCATGTATCGATGCTTCATAAGTGCATCGGAGATCCTTCCAGGATTGTACCAATAGATGATGTCCAAGTCACCAAACAATTGTCTTATGAAGAAGTTCCCATTGCCATCCTAAATAGGCAAGTACAGAGACTCAAAACCAAAGATGTAGTTTCAATTAAAGTTTTATGGAGAAATGATAATAGAGAGGAAATGACATGGGAAGCGGAAGAAGACATGAAGTTCAGGTACCCGCATTTATTTCCACCTCTAGAAGCGACTCAGGCAGAGACGCCAATGTCCTCAGGTATATAATGCTTTATTTGATGCTTTCTTGGTCGTGTGTGGCCATGGTTATTAATGTTGTTATTGTGGCCCTGTGAGGCGATATATTTTGGGTTGCTGTGATACGTTGGGAGTGCCATATTACAGGGAAAACTCTGGCAAATTTTTATAGAATCCCCAAGAACCTAACATTCGAGGACGAATGTTCTTGGCGGGGGGGGGGGGGGGGGGGGGGGGGGGGGAGAATGTTACATCACAGAAAATTCCAGATTTGTTGCCTTGTGAGTAGTCTAATGTGAGATTAAGATGAACATGAAGTCCTTATGAGATTGATGAGAATATTAGATAGCTTAAAGTGCGTACCATAATATTTCGAAGTCATATGAATATGTGAGACTAAGTTTGTCGAAGGAAGTGAAATGTAAGTCATGTTTAGAAGGGTTTTTGTGATAGTTGATTTGATACATATTTAGTAATCTCTTGAGGGGCTTCTATAGGGCCTATTGTATGGTTAATATAGTGTTATATAAGTGCCAAGAAGGTTCTACAAAGATTGGAAGTCAAACGAATCAACGAGAGAATATTTCAAAAAACAGTAGGTTATACGACCACTTATACGGTCTGTATAACTTTATATGGTCCGTATAAACCCTTCCAGAGAAGGATATTTTCAGGGTGGGATTATACGGTCCACTTATACGGACCGTATAAGTTTATATAGACAGTATAAGTGGTCCGTATAAGTCTATCAGGCAACTTTTTTATTTTTGTATAAATAGATGACCCTTATTCTTTTATTTCATTTCCCCCATTTCCACAATTCCTGAGAGCTCCAAAAACCTTCTCCAAATATCTTCCACTCCAACCCAAGAGAAAACAAAGATCAAATAGCAAGAATTGAAGTGCTCATGTCTTTGAAGGCTCACTAGGGTTAGTAGGCTTCAAGATTTACTTGGGTACTGTTGCTAAGGTTTTGCACAAGTTGATATCTTGCTCCAAAGCTCGTTCCTAGGAAATAAAAGGTTAGTTGTCATGTTCATTACATGTTGTTAAGCATGTTAAGTTGTTGAATAACCTGGATGAGGAAAGGAAGTAGAAAGTGATGCTTAAATATAGATTTCATAATGTTTTTGAGTAGTAAGCTAACTTGAGCTGTGATTCTTAGTATAATATGTATATGATACAAGGTAATAATGATGATGAGGAATCGTTGTATGAAAATGTGACAAGGGTTGGTGTGAAATTGTTAGTATAAGTTGAATATGAGGATGAACATTGAAGACTTAATGGAATGTGATTACTTGATTATGATATTGTGGATGTTGTTATGATTGTTGGGAGTTGTCTAGTAATATAGTGGAAGTCGATGAAATAGGGGAAATGCTGCCCAACTTTCGTTAACTCATGAATTACTCTAGTTTGACTTTAAGAATATCATTAAGGCTTAGCCATGGTATGAATCCTTCTAAATGTAGATTCTCCAAGCTTCGACGGGGAACGTTATGTAGTTAAGAAGACGACGAGGTATGTAAGGCTAACCCTTTTTTCATTAAAGCATGATTCCATTGCTATATACCTTCTCATGAGTTCCATAATGTCTCCCAAATGAACCTATCCCTTGAATTACTAAAGCTCATGATTCTCGATATTTTCACGATGCTATTACCTCCTTTATATGATAGTTGATCCTCTAAGGGAAGATGTAATGAAAACGATGACGATGATGATTTTGATGATACTTATAGACTCTTATGTATACATGTATATCTATGTATGGCCATTATGTAAGACCGAGCTTATATGGCCGGGTATGATATCTATCACGCGCACACCACTATAGTTGGGTACGAATGGCACTGAGCCTTGGTAGGGCCAGGTATGTATAACACCGAGCCTTGTCATGGCTGGGATGTGAGACACCGAACCTTTATGGTCGGGTATGGTACTATATAAGTAAGCATTAGAAATGGAAGGTTCTTATTAGGAAAAGGGTAAGAAAACATGATGATTGCCACTAGAGGTACAAATGACTATTATCTCATGACTCTCCTATCTTATGTTATTTCTTATGCTTCTATTATGATGTTGATTATGATTTACATACTCAGTACATTATTCGTACTGACGTCCTTTTGTTTGTGGACGCTGCGTCATGCCCGCAGGTGGACAGGGAGACAGACTTGATCCATAGATTACTTGTTTAGGGACTGCATAGAGGAGCTCCATTTGATCCGGATCTGCAGCTGTTGGTATTATTCTTTTGTGTACATACATATGGGCATGGCGGGGTCCTGTCCCGTCTATATGATGTTACATACTCTTTTTAGAGGCTCATAGACAGGGGTGTAAAGTTAGATGTCTTTTAGCCTTGTCGGCTCCTATTTTATATATTATTTTGTTAGCCTCGTCGGCTTGTGTATATGGATATGGGCATAGTTGTTGATGATGATATAAATGTGTCGTTGCCCAATGAGATCAGTATTATTGATGTATAGAAATCATGAGTAGGCCATGTGGCTCACCTAGATGTGAATATGAATGTACGATGAGAGGTGCCGGAGGGTTAGCATCGGGTGCCCGTCATGGCCCTCCGGTTGGGTCGTGACAATACTTATCAGCTGAGATCAAGTTTGATAGCCTGTTTATGTATTATACCTCATATATCACATTTTCTATTTTGGTCAATCTTGCGTTATTGCGGTTGTAGTACCAACAAAAACCATTAAGGCGATGGGTAGGAGTTTCAACTTTAATTATTTGTCGGGCCAACCTGAATAAAAGAAACTAGAAAAGAAAAGAAATGATACAACTGGAGGAAATGAGAGGAAAGTTATGAGCACTAACCAAAGTACCAAACCATAAAAATCTTTTATTTTTTATTTTTTATTTTTTATTGAAGGACGTATATTATATACATAGCAAAGTATTTACAAAACGTGACACGTGTTTTCAATTTACAAAACATATCAGGAGTTAAATTTTGGCTAAAGGCTTGAAAAATTCCCTCAATTTTCTGTGTATAAAAATAATATGAAAACGGTATGAATTGTGTATATCTCACTAAAGGCTTAGAATTAACCTCTATATTAACAAAGTGGTAGAAAGAGTACCATGCTGCGTCTAGACTTCAAACAATTTGTTTTAACCATGTTAATAGTTCCACATTATTGGTTAATAGAGAATCAAAATCGATTTACCAATAAATCGCGAAATGCTATGGTTCTTACATATACAGGATTATACACAAAAGATCCTTTTTTGGCTCTCTCTTTAGCCCTATGTCTCTTATCCCTAGGAGGTCTTCCTCCACTAGCAGGTTTTTTCGAAAAACTCTATTTATTCTGGTGTGGATGGCAGGCAGGCCTATATTTCTTGGTTTTAATAGGACTCCTCACAAGCGTTGTTTCTATCTACTATTATCTAAAAATAATCAAGTTTAGCTCACATTTTTCATGTATGAAAACCAAATAAACTCGGTATGAAATGTGTAGATCTCGCTCAAGGCTTAGAATTTCGGTCACCATTTCGTGTATAAAACTGTTTAAAATCAGTGTGAAATATGTTTGTAACTATATAAATCTATAAATATAGTAAAGCTAGGAATGGGAAAGGTGACGTAGCACCTCTCTTAGGCCAGAATTATTATTTATCTTTTTTTTTCTCAATTTTTTGATACTTTCCTTTTTTGATAACCATATGAAAATATCAACAAGAATCATCCAACACCGAAATAAGATAATCCCACACAACAACAATCAACAAAAGTAACTCAACCCATGTCATCACCAACACAACCATAACTCACGAATTATCTCAACTCTGTCACATATCCGTACACACATGCTAAATGGTATTGTTTGCTCAAATAGCCATGACCTGCAGGGGACCCTTGGTGTCCATGTACCACTCACTCCGGAACTGACCTTGGATCATGAGCCCATAACTAGGCCATATTCTCACCCCTGTCAAATGTGACTTTTCGTATTTATATGTTCTTTCTCATCTCAATGTATTTCCGTTCTAACAATCAATAAGGAATGTGAACAATCAATAAATATATCAAAGAACATAAGTCACCATGCCACAAGTCATATCAGGAATTTTCGCGTCGTTTGCGTCGTGAGTAAACTAACGTAAGCTCGGAGAGGTTATGGAACCATTATAAGGTTAAGGAATACTCTTAAAATTTTTTAAGCAAGTGTCTAACGGTTCCGGGATCAAGTAAATCGAACAAAATAAGCTTGTCGAAAATTTGGCAGAATTTTGGACCGAAATTTTGGGTCAAGTTTAGAGGAGCATATCTTTTAGTATATGAAGAGTTTGGATGTACAGTAAAAGCTTAAAATGAAGTTCATTGAGTCTAGTTTCCAACGCAACAAACCACTCATCGATATGACATCGGAGTAGAGAGTTATGGATGTTACAAGTTGGGCCGGCGGAGCAGAGGCGCGCAACTACAGTGTGCGAAACTTTGAAGTCGGTTGAACCGACTTTGGCAAGTATAAAATGGCCCTCTTGGTTATTTTTTTGATCATTTTCCACCTCTAGAACATTCTACAACATACATGCATGTTCCTACAAGTCCATATGCAAATTTTGGTCATAACGTGTTAAAGTTAGCCATCAACGAAGCTCGAGAAGTGTATAGGATTTTGTAGCTCTTGTTCTAAACATCAAATATTGACGGGACGAAGGAATTTATTGAAGATAAATAATATTTCAAGCTCTTCCAACTTTTATTGAGGTAAGGATACTCTCTATTTTTGATATTATGAATGGTATTATGGAGATTTAGTTGTTAAGGCTTCGTAAAGGCTAGTGATTGGTTGAGACATTAGGAAAACATCGAGTGGGATGTTTTATGGAGTATTTTGGTATTGATGATAATGTTGTTGATGTTAGTGTTGTTGTTATTGTTGTTGGTTGTTGGTATTGTGATTTCAGGCTAGGGATGCTGCCCTAATTTTGGCAGATTCTAAAAGGGTTTAATTTGAAGGCTTAAGACAAGCATGTGACGATAAGCCTAACAATAGTATGAATTCTCTTGAATCTAGATTTACGAGCTTGGGAGGATAAGCGTTAAGTAGATAAGGAGACCAAAAAGGTATGTTAAGGCTAGTCCCTTTCTTTCTAAAGGCTTGATTCTTTTCTTATGAACCCACAAATGCTTCCATAACATCATTATTATCAAAAGCTAGAAGTTCATGATTCTCAAAGTTCTTATGATACTAATGATAGATGTTTTCTACGATGATAATGATGATGATGATGATGACCCAATTTCTAGAAATTCCAAGGCTTATGATTTTGATGCTCTCACGAGATTGTTGAGCTTATTTCATGATTTTCTTGATTTTATTCATTATTGTTGATCTCACCTTATGTTACTTTTTCCTTCAAGGTGAGATATAGCGATAATGATTGTTCCATAATATAAATCGGAGATTACCGACCTTACGTCACTCCGATAAAGTAGTAACTTTTATTTGGGCTCTCATACATGCTACTTATATTATATATGTATATATGGGATATGGGCAAAGGTGAAGCGTTATCTATGCATAACCACCTGATCAGCTAGTATACTATGATATCGTCCCGGACGCGGGATGCCCAAACGCAAGATGCCCGGATGCGGGATATATGGATAAATGGATCAGACAATTCGTTCTGTGGAAACATATGTAATGATGATATGATATAAATAAAGCTAAGCATGCATGATGTTCGCCTCAAGAGGAAATTAGATGTACAAGTTATCCTTATCTGATGTTGTATTACCTATCTCTTGTTATGTTGCTCGTACTGACGTCCTTTCTTGTAGACGCTGCGTTCATACCCGCAGAAATCAGGGAGATGGACCAGACCCTTAGGAGCTTGACCAGTGGAGTCTTAAGAGCGCTCCATTTGCTTCAGAGCTGCAGTCTATTGGTATTACTCAACTGTGTATATACTTGGGCATGGCGGAGTCCTGCCCCATCCCATTCTTATAATTTCCCGTACTCTATATAGAGGCTCGTAGACATGTGTGGATAGTTAGAAGTTTCATAACTTTATCGGTTCATACTATTGTATACTATATTGGCAGCCTTTTCAGCTTGTGATGATAGGCGTAGTTGTTGATGATTATATAGAGATGTGACATTACCTTGTGACATATACCCTTACAGATTGTGAAACCCATGAGCTATCTTTGTGATCCCCCTAGAAATGATTATAAGATGTATGTCTAGAGGTGCTCGGTAGATTAGCTCAGGTACCCTTCATGGCCCTCCGGTTGGGTTGTGAAAAAAGTGATATCAGAGCAGTTCGTCCTAGGGTATGTGTACGAGCCGTGTCTAGTAGAGTCTTGTTTATGGGTGTGAAGCGCGCCACACTTATAAACAGGAGGCTGCAGGGTATTTAAGAATGATTGACATTTCTTTCTCATCTTAGATCGTGTGATAGAGCTATGTTATCAGGATTCCTTTTTTTTTTCCTAATCGTGTGTTATGATTTCAGCGATGCCTATGAAGAGAAAAGCAATAGCAGCCCAAAAGGGCAAGACGGTGGCCAGAAGGAGGACTGAGCGGGAGCCGCCGATAGATATAGAGGAGGGTAAGTCTTAGAATGAGGTTCCATCTTAGACCTCTCATACTCCACCCATCTGTCACGACCCAGCGAGGGGCCACGACGGGTACCCGGAGCTAGTTACCGAGCACCGTTCACTCTACTACTTATCTTGCTCATTTAATACTCTTTTATCAATTTTACATACCAATTGTAGGAAAATCATATTTAATCGAAACATAAATACTTCATATACATTTGCCTCTCGGCCATCAAAATAATATACATACATATAAAAACCACTTGTGAGACCATCTAACCCACACTGCGTATCTGCGAGCCTCTACTAACATAATAAATACATGGACAGAACAAGACTCCGTCATGCCCAAAATATGTATATATGAATGTACATCAAAAGAATAGCCATAAGCACCTCCGAACAATGGAGTGCTATCTAACAGCTGATAGCTACTGAGGACCTGGGCCAAGCTCTCCTCCCTGTATACCTGTGGGCATGAACACAACGTCCGAAGAAAGGACGTCAGTACGAATATTGTACCGAGTATGAGAGGCGTACATAATGAAAGAAAACATCAGTAATATGAGGATAACATCAATATGAATCAACTGAATCTGACTGATATCATACATGAAGTAATGCATGCTGTCTTACTCATCATCATAACATGTATGCATCATATGCAAGCTGCCCGTCCATGTCGGAACGGTGTGATAATCAATAATATTAGCCCACGTCCAGGCCTCCCGCGTCCGAGGTACCATCTCATGCCGCCCACTAGTGGTGTCTGCCCACGCCCGTAGGTCGTGGTGTATCCGTATCGCCGCCCGCCGAAGCGGTGTCTGCCCGGCCAACTAGGCCCGGTGTGAAATGCTCATGACATGCTCAATGTAAATGCTCATAGTAATATGCTTATCATAAAATACTTATCTTATCATAATGCGTATATATGACTCATGATCAACTTTATGCTATCGGGGTGACGTAAGGTCGTGATCCCCCGATTACATTATGGAACCATCATGGACATTCTGCCTCACCTTGAAAGGACTAGTACATAAGGTGAGTGTAGGCAAGGAATAACATCATCATCATTCTAGTGTCATCATATCGTATAACTTATCTCGTATAGACATTCATAAGTATAAGCTTTTAACTTCTTAGCATGTAAGAACTCACGAAAGAAATAGGGATTCAAGTTAAAAGATTCATGCCTTTAGAAAGAAGGACTAGCCTCACATACCTTGGTCGTTTAGCTAAGATATCAATCGCTTGTTCTCCGTCGATATCGCGTCGTTACCTTCATAAGAGAATCCGTATCAACATTAGTAAACTAACTACAAGAACGCATCGCTAATTCTAGGAAAAGTTGGACAACGCTACCTTCGTTTATACTACTTTCCTCATGCTTTATCTCAACTCCCAACATTCATAATCTTACTCGCAATATCATAATCGACAATCATCATTTACGTACATTTGGCAAAATCCACCATTTTCCTCCAATTTTCCCTTATTTCTACTTCTAGCTCGTCCTTGCGTTTTCATGCATTTAAATGCTTGTTTCATGATATAAACATCATTTATAACGTATTAGTACTCACAACACTTCAATATTTATAGTTCAATTCCATTATCATTCACTTATGTCACTATTCACTCAATAATGACCCATTTCTATGTTCTTCTACATTTCAAGTGTCCAAGCTTTCCAATACTTCAAAAAACATGGAATAATCATGAAACTTACCTTGGATGATGGTTGAACAATCCTTAAGATGAAATACTTCAATTAGCCACAACCCTAGTTCCACCTTCTTGGGAATTTCTTGACTTAGAAGATCCTTTGATGTGTTCTTACACTTAATTTCATGAAATTAGTGTTGTTGGTCTTGATATTCTTGAATTCTTGTGGAGGAATTATTTGGAATGTTCTAGAGGTCTCTTGAGTTGTATGGATGAAAAATGAAGTGAAATGAGGCTTAAGTCCCTTTTTAAAATCACAAAATCTGATCTTTAATGAATTCTTGTCGGGGTGAACAGTGGTCGTAAACCACCATATACGGACCGTCTTTTGATTTACGGTTCGTCCACTGTGGTCGTATTTAACCATTTCAAAGACAGAAAGTTTTGGCTGATGGACATGGTAGTTTACGACCTGGTTTACGGTCCGTAAACCAGTTTACGGTCCGTAAACCAGTTTACGGGCCGTAAACTGGGTCGTATTTAACCATATTCAGCATTTACAGAAAGTTGGGATTTTTGACAAGCTGGAGGACGATTGCACTATACGGTCCGTAAATCACTTTACGGGCCGTATAGTGCCATATACGACCACTGGACAGAAAATTTTCCGCGACTTTCTTATTTTCCAAAAATTCTTAATTAGCCATTCCCGACTTAATAAAACATCATTCACTCAATTTTTCATCATTCTACTCATCATACAAGTACAGAGAAATTTCCGAGGTGTAACATTCTTCCCCCCTTTTGGAACATTCGTCCTCGAATGTTTGACACTTGGGAATTCTAGAAAATTTTTGCCAGAGTTTCCTTTGTAATTTGGACACTACCTTTCCATTACCACAACCCACAATATCTTCGCCTCACAGGGCCATATCACAATATCAACACATTTATGGCCACACACGACCAAAAACATAAAATTAAAACATACATACCTTACATCATCGGCGTCTCATCTTGAATCTCTTCTGGGGATTGGAACAAATGGGGGTACATAGATTTCATCTTCTCCTCCGCTTCCCAAGTCATTTCTTCCCGATTATTGTTTCGCCATAGATCTTTGACTGAAGCAACCTCTTTATTCCGAAGCCTTTGTACTTGTCTATCCAAAATGGCAATGGGAATTTCTTCGTATGTTAGCTGCTCTGTTACTTGCACATCATCAACCGGAACTATTCTTGTTGGGTCTCCAATGCACTTGCGGAGCATCGAAACATGGAATACTGGATGCACGGATTCGAGCTCTGAAGGCAAGTCCAATTTATAGGCTACTCGACTCACCTTGTGAATGATTTGGTAGGGTCCGATATATCTGGGACTTAGCTTTCCCTGGATGATATAGAATGTTCACATCATAATCCTTCAGTAATTCTAACCATCTCCTTTGCCGCAGGTTCAACTCCTTCTGTTTGAAAATATATTGAAGGCTTTTGTGATCCCTATAGATGTCCACGTGCACACCATATAAGTAGTGTCTCCATATTTTCAATGCGTGAATGACCGCAGCTAGCTCAAGATCATGAGTGGGGTAATTCTGTTCATGTTTTCGCAACTGTCTCAAAGCATATGCAATAACTTTTCCATTCTGCATCAATACACATCCTAATCCCACACCGGAGGCGTCACAATACACTACATAGCCATCTGATCCTTCTAGAAGTGTTAGCACTGGCGCTGAGGTCAACCTGTTTTTCAGCTCTTGGAAGCTACGCTCACAGGCATCACTCCACTGGAATTTAGCCGACTTCTGGGTTAACTTTGTCAATGGGGCTGAAATAGATGAGAAACCCTCTACAAATCTTCTATAGTATCCTGCTAACCCAAGGAAACTACGAACTTTTGTAGGCGTCGTAGGTCTTGGCCAAGTCTTCACAGCTTCTATTTTCGGAGTGTCAACACGGATACCATTATCTGAAATAACATGACCTAGAAATGCCACTGAGTTTAGCCAAAACTCGCACTTCGAAAACTTTGCATACAATTCCCGATCTCGAAGAACGCCAAGAACAATTCTTAGATGATCTGCATGTTCTGACTCTGTGCGAGAGTACACCAAAATATCGTCGATGAACACTATCACAAAGAGATCCAAAAACGGCCTGAACACATTATTCATTAAATTCATGAACACCGCCGGGGCATTCGTCAACCCGAACGACATTACTCGAAACTCGTAGTGACCATATCTCTTCCTAAAGGCGGTCTTGGGAATATCTGCTTCCCTAATTCTCACCTAATGATAACCCGATCTCAGATCTATCTTGGAGAACCATTTAGCACCTTGCAATTGGTCGAACAAGTCGTCAATTCTAGGAAGAGGGTATTTATTATTTATTGTCACCTTGTTCAACTGCCTGTAATCAATACACATTCGTAGCGAACCGTCTTTCTTCCTTACGAACAGGACTGGTGCTCCCCATGGCGAGGAACTAGGCCTTATAAACCCCTTCTCAAGTAAATCTTTTAGCTGTGCTTTTAGCTCTTTCAGTTCTGCTGGAGCCATTCGATATGGAGGAATAGAAATAGGCTCGGTGTCTGGTAGTACATCAATAGCAAAGTTGATCTCCCTTTCTGGAGGAAGGCCTGGTAACTCGTCGGGAAACACATCTGGGAATTCATTCACTACCGGGACAGACTGGGAAGTTGGCACTTCCGCTTCCGTGTCATGAACCCGAACTAGATGACAAATATAACCATTGGCTATCATCTTTCTCGCTTTACGGTAGGAAATAAACCTACCCTTTGGGAAAACTGTATTACCCTTCCACTCGAGTATGGGCTCTCCCGGAAATTGGAATCGAACTACCTTTGTCCGGCAACAAACATTAGCATAGCATGATGCCAACCAGTCCATACCCATAATTACGTCAAAATCTATCATCTCAAGTTCAATTAGATCAGCCCTTGTCTAACGATCACCTATAATGACTACACAGTTCTGATATACTTTCCTCGCTATTACAGGATCACCAACCGGAGTGAATACCTCGAAAGGTTTAATTGGCTCAGGTCTTACCCCAACACAATCAGCGATATACGGAGTAATATATGAGAAGGTAGAACCTGGATCAATCAGAGCATATACGTCACGGAAAAATATAGTCAAGGTACCTGTGACAACATCTGGGGAAGACTCAAGATCCTGTCGCCCAGCTAAAGCATACACACGGGGCTGAACAACACCTGAAGTAGATGCTCCCCCTCTACCTCTGCCCCTACCTGCTGTAGTCTGAGGAGTCTGTGCTGTCGGGCGTGCTGAAGAAGAACCCGTTGCTGAACCTGTAGGCTGAGTCCCAACTCTATCTCTCGCTGAGGGGCAATCTCTCATCATGTGACCAGCTTGCCCGCAAGCATAACAAGCATCCGAACCCTGACCACACTGTCCGGAATATAGCTTGCCACACTGGCTACACCGCGGTACTGGAGGTCTCCTCTGGCTAAAGTCTCCCCTAGACTGCGAATCCGAGGCCCTCGGACTCTGCCCCTAGCCTGACTGAAAAGAACGGTCAACCCTCCTATCTGAGAATCTAGGAGGTGCACTAGTCACTGACTGACCTGAGTGCCTAGAATATGTCTGTCTCGGTCCCCCTCGGTACTCACTGCTCTCCCCCATAGATCTAGCCCTCTTACCTTGTCTTCTGTCACCCTCACGATCGCTTCTCTGCTGTCGTTGTCGTTGTCATTCCTCGAGGTTCTGAGCATGGGCCTGTATCCGGGAAATATCCATCCCGTTTTGCAAAGAGGCTGTCAGGAAATCTCTGAACAAGTGTGGTCCTAAACCACTCACAAATCTATAGACTCGGTCCCCCATGTCAGCCACCATAGTCGGAGCATACCGGGCCAATGAGTTGAATTGCATACTATACTCTCGGGCACTCATGCTTCCCTGTTTCAAATTCAAGAACCTGTCCGCTCTAGCTCGACGGACTTCAGGTGGCAAATAGTGACGAATAAAGGCATCTACAAACTCTTGCCACACGGGAGGTGGTGCATTCTCTCCTCTTGTTATCACCCAATTCTTATACCATAGTATCGCCACGTCGCGAAGTCTATATGAGGCCAACTCCACGGATTCGGTCTCAGAAGCATGCATAAGTTTTAGCGTCCGCAACATCTCATCGATAAAACCTTGTGGGTCCTCATCCGGCTTCGACCCGAAAAATTCTGGAGGATTTAGAGTAAGGAAATCACGGGCTCTTGTACTAGCTGAACGATCACTTGGGCCCGCATTCTATCGTTGTGCCTGAGCAGCAACCAACTGTGTCAATAAATGTATGGCCTCGGTCCTAAACCACTTCTACATTGGGCACGACCTCACTTTGCGATTCACTTTCCTCTACATTTGCCGGAGGTTCTCTTTCCGCCTGCCTCTTTGTCGAAGCTTTGCCTTTCTGGGCAGCTGTAGCTTTTCCTTTCGGCGGCATTTTCTGAAACCATAACGCACTTTTAGGAATGATATAATCCTAGACATGGCTCTATCGCACGATCTCATGAGAAGAAAGATGGTCATTCTCCTAAATGCCCTGTAGCCTCTTGTTTATTAGCGTGGCGCGCAACACACCATAAACAAGACTCTACTAGACACGGCTCGTAGACACTTCCTAGGACGAACTGCTCTGATACCACTTCTGTCACGACCCAGCTAGGGGCCACGATGGGTACCCGGAGCTAGTTACCGAGCACCGTTCACTCTACTACTTATCTTGCTCATTTAATACTCTTTTATCAATTTTACATACCAATTGTAGGAAAATCATATTTAATCGAAACATAAATACTTCATATACATTTTCCTCTCGGCCATCAAAATAATATACATACATATGAAAACCTCTTGTGAAACCATCTAACCCACACTGCGTATCTGCGAGCCTCTACTAACATAATGAATACATGGACGGAACAAGACTCCGTCATGCCCAAAATATGCATATATGAATGTACATCAAAAGAATAGCCATAAGAACCTCCGAACAATGGAGTGCTATCTAACAGCTGACAGCTACTGAGGACCTGGGCCAAGCTCTCGTCCCTGTCTACCTGTGGGCATGGACACAGCGTTCGAAGAAAGGATGTCAGTACGAATACTATACCGAGTATGAGAGGCGTACATAATGAAAGGAAACATCAGTAATATGAGGATAACATCAATATGAAACAACTGAATCTGACTGATAATCATACATGAAGTAATGCATGTTGTCTTACTCATCATCATAACATGTATGCATCATATGCTAGTTGCCCGTCCATGTCGGAACGGTGTGATAATCAATAATATTAGCCCGCGTCCAGGCCTCTCGCGTCTGGGGTACCATCTCATGCCGCCCACTAGTGGTGTCTGCCCACGCCCGTAGGTCGTGGTGTATCCGTATCGCCGCCCGCCGAAGCGGTGTCTGCCCGGCCAACTAGGCCCGGTGTGAAATGCTCATGACATGCTCAATGTAAATGCTCATAGTAATATGCTTATCATAAAATACTTATCTTATCATAATGCGTATATATGACTCATGATCAACTTACTCTATCGGGGTGACGTAAGGTCGTGATCCCCCGATTACATTATGGAACCATCATGGACATTCTACCTCACCTTGAAAGGACTAGTACATAAGGTGAGTGTAGGCAAGGAATAACATCATCATCATTCTAGTGTCATCATATCGTATAACTTATCTCGTATAGACATTCATAAGTATAAGCTTTTAAGTTCTTAGCATGTAAGAACTCACGAAAGAAATAGGGATTCAAGTTAAAAGATTCATGCCTTTAGAAAGAAGGACTAGCCTCACATACCTTGGTTGTTTAGTTAAGATATCGCTCGCTTGTTCTCCGTCGATATCGCGTCGTTACCTTCATAAAAGAATCCGTATCAACATTAGTAAACTAACTACAAGAACGCATCGCTAATTCTAGGAAAAGTCGGACAACACTTCCTTCGTTTATACTACTTTCCTCATGCTTTATTTCAACTCCCAACATTCATAATCTTACTCGCAATATCATAATCGACAATCGTCATTTACGTACATTTGGCAAAATCCACCATTTTCCTCCAATTTTCCCTTATTTCTACTTCTAGCTCGTCCTTGCGTTTTCATGCGTTTAAATGGTTGTTTCATGATATAAACATCATTTATAACGTATTAGTACTCACAACACTTCAATATTTGTAGTTCAATTCCACTATCATTCACTTATGTCACTATTCACTCAATAATGACCCATTTCTATGTTCTTCTACATTTCAAGTGTCCAAGCTTTCCAATACTTCAAACAACATGGAATAATCATGAAACTTACCTTGGATGATGGTTGAACAATCCTTAAGTTGAAATACTTCAATTAGCCACAACCCTAGTTCCACCTTCTTGGGAATTTCTTGACTTAGAAGATCCTTTGATGTGTTCTTACACTTAATTTCATGAAATTAGTGTTGTTGGTCTTGATATTCTTGAATTCTTGTGGAGGAATTATTTGGAATGTTCTAGAGGTCTCTTGAGTTGTATGGATGAAAAATGAAGTGAAATGAGGCTTAAGTCCCTTTTTAAAATCACAAAATCTGATCTTTAATGAATTCTTGTCGGGGTGAACAGTGGTCGTAAACCACCATATACGGACCGTATTTTGATTTACGGTCCGTCTACTGTGGTCGTATTTAACCATTTCAAAGACAGAAAGTTTTGGCTGATGGACATGGTAGTTTACGACCTGGTTTACGGTCCGTAAACCAGTTTACGGGCCGTAAACTGGGTCCTATTTAACCATATTCAGCATTTACAGAAAGTTGGGATTTTTGACAAGCTGGAGGACGATTGCACTATACGGTCCGTAAATCACTTTACGGGCCGTATAGTGCCATATACGACCACTGGACAGAAATGTTTTCGCGACTTTCTTATTTTCCAAAAATTCTTAATTAGTCATTCCCGATTTAATAAAACATCATTCACTCAACTTTTCGTCATTCTACTCATCATACAAGTACGGAGAAATTTCCGAGGTGTAACACCATCTCAGAGGAGAATGAAGGGGCCTTAGCTCCAGCTCCAGCACCCCCAGTTCCACCACCAGATGCCACGGGCCAGGAGATGAGACAAACTATCCTTTTGCTGACCTTGTTAGTAGCCGCTGAGGCTCAGCGACAGGGTGCAGGCCATGGTTATAGGGGTCAGAGGAAGAGAGTCAGGTCTTCAGGGTTTGATAGTGAGTTTAAAGGGGTCAAAGGCAGTAGTATTTTAGGCATTCAAGCCAATCAGTGGCCAGTGCACCTCCTCGATTTGTAGACAAGAGATTTGATCGCCCTATTTATTCTGGATCGGGCCAGAGCTCCAGGATTTTGGGTTCCCAGTATAGGGGTGATTCCAGCTAGGCAAGACCATCTTCACCGCGATGTACTCAGTGCGGCAAGTAGCAGGCAGGACAGTGTCGCTTGGGTTTAAATGTTTGCTATACTTGTGGGTGGCCAGGCCACGTTATGACAGATTGTCCTTTGAGAGTAGGTGGAGGTGTGGCTCAACCGACGGGGTCTGCAGTTAGTTCTTCATCATCTATACGCTCTCCTGGGCAGACCTCTCAGACTCCAACAGGCTGTGGCAGAGGCAGAGGGGGAAGAATCCAACTTGAGTAGTCCTCAGACCCGTATTTACGCATTGACTGGTCTACAGAACTTGGAGTCTTCACCCGATATTGTTAGAGGGACATTGTCCATATTTTCTCATGATGTGTATGTATTAGTTGATCCGATTTCTACATTGTTATATGTTGCTCCTTATATTACTGGTCGGATTGGGGCAAAACTTGAGTCGATTAAACCTTTCAAAGTGTTTCATTATATTAGATGGAGGTTGTAACTTTTTCTCGAAGGAAGAAATAGAAGGGATAAGTCTATGCTTAAATATGACCCTTGAATATAAATATGCTAATGATTTATGAGTATAAAGGGGTAGAAGAGGTAAGAGAATGATGTATGTTACTAAAAGAGCCAGATATCGACAAGAGCTTTTTTATCGTATAAAGTATATTAGCAATGATGCTGTACGGAGGTACGAATATAAGGATATGTGGATATAAGACAAAGTTAGGACTAAGGTACAAGAAGATTCTTTTTCAGAAGTCCTCTTGTCACAAGGTTATTGAGTTAGTAATATAAGGCTGACTAGCTAATGAAGGATGTGATCGATGCTTTGAAGGAATTGGTTATATGATGGTAGATGAATGAGTTGGAAGTCACGAGTTGATATAAGATGTACCCTTCATTAGGGAGATGAATTTGTAGTTTAGAAGAGGCTTATCTAAAGACCGAGTGTTTATGTGGCAAAGAGAACGAGGAACATTAACAATCAGACCAGATTTTGAGAATAAAATTGGTGCTAGATACCATCATGGTGATGAAATGGGGAAAGCGAATAATAGGAGAAAGGTTGTTATATCTCATATTTTTGCACGTTGGATTATTCGTAAGCTAATCAACATAAGTTCAAGGACAAGATTATTTTTGAGATATGAGACAAGGACTTTTAATCCCGATTTTAATAATGCAGGGTTTGCTAGCTAATTACTATTAGTATGGAAACATTAGTAAATATTAGGGATTAATTAACCATGATTAGATTATTAAGTAGGGATTTATGAATAATTAACCTAATTAGTGTATCAAATGGACCCCACTACAACATGGCCAAATCTGATTGGTCCATGCCATAGTAGGACCCGTGTAGAGTTGGTGGGCTGCATATATAAGGCATATGATGACTAATTGCTAAACACTTTCATTCACAAATTTTTGAAACAAAAATGCATAGCACAACCATGGCAGCTCACGACCATGGCAATTCTTCGTCATGATAGCAAGAAAATGTAATTTAAATTAAATCCCAAAGGTGCTTTACATGTTCAAGGAGGCAGCAACATAAGGATATTGCATTGAGGAAGAAGAAGTGGTGCAATTGGTGCAAGTGAGTATAGGATCTGTCCTAACTAAATTAAGGTAAGATCTTCTCTTTTTATGGTGTAATTGGAGTTAATGATGTTGTAATGGAAAAATTAGTTTGTATTAGGCGAAATTGGAAGTAAGAAAATTGCATGAATTCGTTGGTATTGTAAGTTGGGCTGAATTGGAGTTGTTTCAATTTAATCGAGTTTGATTGTTGTAGGTGTCGTTGATTGTGTGTTAAAATTGAAGGAATCATGATAATTAAAGTTGTAGTTGTTTATATGAAATTGTTGAGATCTGAATTGGATTAGACGTTCATGAGGTTAGGAGCTGTTCTTGTTGTAGTTGATGGGCTGCTTGGGGCATGTTATTGTAAGGTTTATTCCCTCCTACATGTTCTAGAGTTGGTGTGGTTTTTGTACAATTTGATGGATGTGGAATTTGTGATAGGAAAGTTTAAATTATGCTAGAACTTGTATATATTTTATGGGTTGTTTTAGAACTTATTGTGATATTAAGATAGTTTCCTTGTGTATGAGTAATTGGTGTTGTTGTCGTGTTATTGTTGATTTGACTCATAAATTTGGAAGAAAGAAGTGTATAAGTATCGTATACGAAGCGTATGTTGGTCTGTTTGGTGTATGGTCTTAGATGTTAATGATTTGGATTGAAAAAGGATTAAGAGAGGTTATTGGGTTGTTTATGGGCTGGATTTTAAGGATTTGATATGATTATTTCTGTTATCGTTGTTTTTGGTATTGTTGTGATAATCGGATATTAATTAGAAGTTCGGGTTAGGCAAGTTATATACAGGAAATGCTGCCCGATTTCCGTTAAGTTCTTAACTAATCAAAATATTAATCAAGAAGTATGAACTAAGAAGTGGTTCCCATAAGTGATTGGTTATAGATTTATAAGTTTGGGAAGTCGTAGTTTATTAACAATAGTGTTACTCTCGTATTAATTAGGCTAAAGGGGCGACGAAGCAAGCTTGGTTACGGTTGATCTACGACAGGTATGTAAAGCTAACCCTTCCTTCTTTTTGGCATGATCTTTATGAAACAAATAGACGACGAGCATATGACTTCAAAGAAAATCCTATTCTTAGAGACACTAGGATGGCTAATGTTCTTGATATCCAAAACCTATTTCACATTATCTTGATACGTGTCTATGATTCTTGAAGTTCTATTTGATATAATCCATAGTGACATTCGAGGGGTACTTGATATGATTGTTATCTTTGATGCTCAAGTATTAGTTCATACTACCTATTCTATTGAGTCTCAGATGATGATTTAGTTTGTATATGGTTGCTCACTACTCTGCTCGTGCATGCTGTTAATATATCTTTCACCGAGTCCCAGGCATGGTATGTTTTCGTGCACAGTTTCACTACATTGTTCACCGAGTCCCTCACTAGAGGGTCGGGTACTGTATATATATATATATATATATATATATATATATATATATATATATATATATATATATATATATATATATATATATATATATGATGATGTGATTATGGCGCCGAGTATGGTATATGATGACTTTATTCGCCGAGTCCCATAATGGGCCGGGTATGGTATATGATATAAACATGCATGATTCTCATCTCGTAAGACACAGGTGCATTGGTATCTTTGATTATCATATTTGCCTCCTGTAATCTTTTATTCAGTTATGAGTTCCTTATTGTATTTCATGCTTTATATACTCAGTACATATCTCGTACTGACCCTCTTTCTTCGGGGGGCTGCGTTGCATGCCCGCAGGTACACATACTCGATTTGGTGATCCTCCAGCTTAGGACTTCTGCTCAGCTGTTTGGAGCTCCATTGTTCCGGAGCCTAGATTATTTTGGTACAGATCTTTTGATATAGAGATTTATATATATGTCCAGGGGTACGGCGGGGCCCTGTCCCGTCATATTTCACTCTTATACTCTTAGAGGCCTGTAGACATATATGGGTTGTATATAGGTTTTGGTCAGCTGTGTCTATATGGTTTGCTTTGGATATCCCCGTGTATAGTGGCAGCCTTGTCGGCTTGCGTATTGTGTTATTGTTATGCTGTGGTTAGCCGTGACTCCGGGGGAGACAGGTTTATGATATGTGGCGTTATGAATCCTTCGTTTGTTTTTATAAGTTTTCATATTGTCCTTAGTTTCAGTTTGACTATATTTGACAGGTTCGTATACGAGTGTCCAGTTCGGGCACTAGTCTTGGCCCATAGGGTTGGGTCGTGACAAAAGTGGTATCAGAGCAGTTCATCCTCGGAGTGTCTACAGACCGTGTCTAGTAGAGCCTTGTTTATCGGTGTGCTGTGCACCACATCTATAAACAGGAAGCTACAGGAAATTTAGGATGTTACCTTTCCTTCTTACTCTAGATCGTGCGATAAAGCCAAGAGATAGGAAATGATATCCCTTATATACTAACCTTTGATTTTAGCAGGATAGTGGTGTTGACAAGAGAAGGTAAATAATGCTACTGGGAGTTACAGAGGCTAATATTTCATTGAGGTTACGTTATGAGAAATTGTATATACAGAATAGCGACTCGTCATCATCAAGGTTAGTAATTGTAAATATAGTAAGAAGATGGATTGAATGTATATATATTGATGATAAGTTCAGTTATAGAGTGGGAACAGAAGAAGCTAAACGAATCAATAAAAAGATAGGTAAGCAGGGTATATGTTAGATACGGTATGAATGTTGCAGGTATGATTGAAACCTACAGTTAAAGATTGAAAGGGAAAGTAAATAGGAAAGTATAACAAGTATAGTTTGAGTTGGATATACGAGGTAAGTTCATGAATTTCATACGTTTGTTGATATTGGGAGCCTTGTGTGGCTATCATATGATATATATATACATATATATGTTGGCCCTGTAAGGCATTGTTGGTATTTCCTGCGTGCAGGTTTTGGGATAGTAAGAAATACAGAGAAAACTCTGCCAAAATTTTCCTAGGAATAAAAAGAGAATGAGATATAGGTTCGTAAAAAAGTCTTGAAAGGTCACGTCAACAGTAATGATAATATTTGACTAAGTTGCGAGTACGGCTGAATTCGAGAAATAAGTTAACCGTTGAATTGATGGTAATAGTAATTATGAGGTTGATATCAATATGGTAAAAAAGGGAATGCTAGGAAAATTTGGAAGGGCTTGTGATAATAAAAGATGATTTAGAAAAGGCTGACAAATTTTAATAGAGTGTTATATTGAGGTATCAACTGAATTGACAAGCAGGGATAAATTACGACGAGTTTATAGTTAGAAGAAGTAATAGTATGATTGAGACAAGAGTACAGAGGAAGAAGAATTGTGACGAATATGATTGTATTGATAAGACAACTTGTGAGGTATTAAGGATAAGATTGACCAGAAAGGGTAAAAGGTTAAGAAGTGTTACACTATAGGATTGATTACGAACAGGATGTAATGTGAATATAATAAGGATTGTTATGAAAATGAGTAAAGCCTAGCGAGGAAGTGACTAAAAGATATGCCGTGATCTATGTGATTAAAGTATAAAGGCGAGCTATAGAATGAATAAGAAAGACTTATGAAGTTCTTCTATAGGGAAAGTTCAGAATAAAGATTATGCGATAACAGAAATGATAGCGAGCACAAGAGAAGAAAGAGTTAATTGAAAGGAGGAAATAAGAAGAAAGCGAGATAACCGTGCAGTAATAGGTTATGACATGTATAGCCGAGAACACGAGTAATATAAGTGACGGAACTGTAAAAGACCAAACTATAGAAAGCTGAGCAACGAGGTAGAATGAGTGCCAAAAAATGACTGGGATGATAAGAACATATAGGGATGAACAGAATACGTTTTGAAAATGAGAAAGGGATTATGCAGAAGTAGTGTTTTCCGAAGGATACAGAGGTAGCATGAGATTCCTCGTGCACAGAATAAAAGATTGACATAGACTGGAGAAATGGTAAGGGAATACTAAAGGAAACACCCAAGATAGACGTAATAATTGATTACGAGTATAAAATAAAAGGGAAATATATAGCTACGAACTTAAAGGTGTAGTACGATGACAGGGTGATAAGATAAGACCATTATTAAGACGAGCTTGATATGGTTTTGAGTAAGTTAGAAGTTAGTGTTTGGTACACAACAAGGGTAAAAGAGCATAAGGCGTAAAGGAGAACTGCGTGTATATGACTTCACCTCGGAAATAGTGAAATCCTTAAAGGACAAGGACTGTAGGCCTGAGGAACAAATAATGTATTGTGAATTTATTAAAGGAAACAGATGATATAGGTTGGGATAAAGATAATATTACAAGAGAACTTGGGACACTTATCATCGGAATATAAGTGCTACCTAATTGAGAATTTGGAACGACTATAAGTACTAATCAATTACTGATTGGAGTAAGTGGAATGTGGCCGTGGATGAGTTGCTACATGGGTTGCATTACTCGATTACGGATTATCAGATGAGATTTTATACTATATATAGAAAGGTTCTCGTCACTTCATGATTTTGTTAAGGTTTCGTACGTGGATAATCAAAGTCATAAATTATAAAGAAAAGATATGGATATGGTACAGTATGCCAAGTGAGTTGGCAAAAAAAAAGGGATCAGATGAATTTGAAATTGGAAATAGGGACGTAGAGCGGAATATAAAAGAATAATGGTATAAGTACATCCTAAAGAGGGGAAGCGGGTGTGAGAAGAGCAAGTGTAAAATGGAAACAATTGACACTGCAATATATTTGATATGGATACTTAAACATCAGGTGAGATCCCTTGCTGAAACAAGTTAGTAAGATCTGAAAGCCAACAATAAACGGATAGAAGTCAGGGTGATATTTGAGACGGTGCTGAGAATCATTTGTAAAGGTTTTGAATTGTATGACATTAAAAGTGGGTGCTTATAAAAAGAAAGAGTACGACAAGAGAATGGTAACAAGTAATTTAAGAGATATTGTAAAGGATAGCAACGCTATACTAGATTAGAGGCTAAGATTTGGCAATAGAGTTGTGCGCTAATGATATTGCGACTTATAAGTAGCAAAGAGAAGGGATAGAAAATCTCTTATAGTTGGATATGAGAAAATCAAGGTAAAGGAGTATGACAAGATAGGCTACAAGCGAGTTTTAGTATGGATGAGTTATGTAAAACATAATGAACCAGGAAAAGGAAAGACTATCATTAAGATTGGATATATTTTATGCAAGTTGTACAAGAATAGTTATTCAACCTTCGAATATTTGAATGCTAAGAATGAGACCAAGTGAGTACTTGATGTTATATCCCGTATTTTGTACATTGGGCTATTCCGAGCTAACTACGATAAGGCTATTTTTCGGTTTTGTCTTAATGCACAAGTTTCTTGTAAGTATTATTAGTATGGAATATTAAGGAAGGCTAGGGGTAAAAAGGGAATTCACAAGGTGGTCTATGGTAATATTGAGGAAGGCTAAGGGCAAATTTGGAATTAGGAAAAATAATTTTTCATGAATTACAAAATAATAATAAAAAAAGATTAGTCTTGAAATAGGGGGCCATGTGGCCGTCCAAGTTGGGATGGGCCTTGGCCCACATGGATAAATTGTGCATGTGTATAAAAGATGACTTAATAGTCATATTTTCATCTTCATCCTTAGAAATTTCAAGAAACTTGGAGAGGAAAAAAATGGAGGAGGCCATTCGGCCATGACCCTAGCCGAACAAGACCATACAAAAAATTGATCAAAAATTATTTTCTTCTAGCAATTCAAGCAATTAGAAGGCCCTCTTTAACGTGAGATAGTTGTTGGAGTCAACAAACCATTGTTTGTACCATTTTCAAACCCTAGCCAAGTGTAAAGTAAATAGAAAAAGGTAAGGTTCAATCTTCTTTTTATATGTTATGGATGATTGTGTATGTTGTAGTATGTAGAAATGAATGAAATTGGTGATATTTTGTGTGTTGGGGGTTGATCCGTGTGGTGTGAAGCTTGGGCGTGCATATGTGTGTTGTTGTGTAGAAATGATGAACCAATTATTTTATCTAGTGTTTTGGTTGTTGTTGGGGATTCTATGTTGATAATGAAAGTTTGATGATTCTAGTTGAAGTTGTAATTGTTGGAGAGTTGTTTTAGAAGCTAATGTGACTTTAATACCACTTCTTGTATTTATGGAAAATAATGTTGCTAGCATGTGAATTGTTGGTGTAGTTCATGAATTTGAAAGAAGGAAATGTGTTGTCGTTGTTGTTCTTGTTGCATTTGGAAGGTTTCGGGTGGAATAGAGTTTTGGTTGGATTGTTTTGAATATTGTGCGGATTGTTTGAAATGTTCTTGAATTTTGTTTGAATGACTTCGGATTAGTATTTGAGTATGCGAGCGTTGGTGTTGGTTTGATTGTATGTAGTTGAAGTGAATGTAAATGGAATGCCTTTGAATTATGTTAAAGTGGGTTACTAATGTTAGAATGCGTTTTAAATTGACTGTTGGTATTGTTGGAATAATTGTTGGTATGGTTGTTGATAAATTTGGCCGAGTTGAATTCTCGGGGCGGTTGTATTTACAGGGGAGATGCTGCCAAAATTTCTGTAGACAAGTGCTAGCTTAGGATTGAATTCCTAAGTACTTGTAGCTAACGTTTGGTATTTAATGACGTTATTGTAGATCTTGGGGAGCCCGAGACTTGAGTGGAGATTAGCTTAGGAAGCGAGCAAGGTATGTAAAGCTTACCCTTTCCTTCTTTTGGCATGTCCTGGTTGCAAGTAAGCTATGAAACGAGCCTCGGGGTAACTACATTCATAAGATCCGAGCAGGTCTATGACTTTTATTCACTTCTTGGTGTTAGCATTCCTAATATAGTCAAACTATGGTCCTTGTGGCTTTTGTCTGATTAGAAAACAAATATGTGTAAAGAATTTTTATTCCTAGCATCTTTATGTCGAAAAATGTCCGTAACTTTCTTAGACGAGCTCGGATCGCTCCAAAACATTCTTAGGAAGTTCTAAAGCGTATTATGTTTGTAACTTTCGTAGGCGGGCTCGGATTGGGTTGCTACCTGTCTGTGGTCCCCGAGACTTACTTTTGTATAACTCTAACGACTTTTGAAAGGATTTAACATAATTATCGTCCTAACCCTCGAGTGTTGGTTATTTACTTATTTGTTGAGTCTAAAATAATTATGTTTTTAAATTGCATATACTTTCTCACTACTCTACTCGTGAATACTGTAATTATATCTTTCGCCGAGTCCCGGGCCGGTTTGTCTTCGTGCGCACTATGTTATATTCGGCAGTATGATGTGTTACGGTTTCCCGAGTCCCTCGCTACAGGGCCGGGTGCCGCTTATATACAGCGTTATGATGTGTTATGGCGTATAATGCGCTATGATGTGTTTCGGGGTTGTACGGAGATATGAAATCTTCCGAAGTATGATGTGTGGTGGCGCCAGCGTCGGAGTGGCGACCACGTTCCTGAGCCCTATACATGATTTTGATATGCATTATTTGTGTTTCAAAAGTAAGCATTTGGTATACTGATTTTTTGTACCTGTTTTCCATACTTCTTATTTCAGTTATGATTCTTAGTTTTGTCTTTCATGCTTTATATACTCAGTACATATTTCGTACTGACCCCCTTTCTTCGGGGGCTCCGTTTCATGCCCGCAGGTACAGACGCTCATTGCGGTAATCCGCTAACCTAAGATACCCATTATGTTACTTTGGAGTGCTCCCTTGATCCGGAGCCCATACCTTTGGTACATACCTTTTTGTTGTACATATTTATGTATATGACTATTTGGGGGTACGGCGGGGCCCTGTCCCGTCATATGCTTCTGTTGTTATTCGTAGAGGCCTGTAGACATGTATGTGGGTCATGGGTCGTTATTGTTCAGTTATGTCTGTGTGATTTTGCGTCTTAAGCGGTTCTATTTGCTGTGACAGCCTTAACGACTTGTATGTATGCATACGTATGTATATGTTTTTGGGCGGTGTGTTTTACAACAGCCTTGCCGGCTTCTGTGTGATACATTTGTTATATGTGACCGCTTAAGACGACATCTGCTCTTCGTATCTGTATAAGTCAGTGTACGCCGAATATGGACAAGCCATTGGTGTGCTGATTTGGTAAGTGAGTGTGTATGGGTGTCCAGCTCGGGCACTAGTCACAGCCCACGGGGTTGGGTCGTGACAAAAGTGGTATCAGAGCGGTTCGTCCTCGGAATGTCTACAGGCCGTGTCTAGTAGAGTCTTATTTATCGGTGTGTTGTGCACCACATCTATAAACAGGAATCTACAGGACATTTAGGATTTCACCCTTCCTTCGATTTTAGATCATGCGATAGAGCTGTGTTATTAGGATGGTTCCTCTCTAACGAATTGCTGTGTCTACAGCGATGCCCAGAAGAGAGCAATAGTGTGAGTATCCAGGAAGATCGCTTCTGATTCTATTTCTTGCAGGTGATTGTAGGGTGACGAAAGATGAAAAGGTCAGCTTCAGATAGTGGGGGCGCTAAGAAGGCCCTTAGAGTATCTTCAGGACCGAGTAAGAGGAGCCTTAGCTATTCTATTGAGACTGATCCTTCGGAGGACCCGACGACGATTCCTCCAGAGTTTCTGACTCCCGGGGAGGAGGACCCTGTAGAGGACAGTTACGATACAGATCCATCCGAGTATTCTTCTGGGACACCGGAGGAGGAGATTTCCGGGGCCATGCCAGCTGCTCCTATGGTGGAGCACTACGTTAGACAGGCCTCCCCGGTGAGTGTTACGGACTACTCCAGTCCCCTATCCTGGCCGTCAGTAAACTAGGAATTGCCCGGTTATCTATACTCTTCAGATTCAGATGTGACCGATGACGAAGACCAGACGAGCGGATGGCGGGCAGATGATGATGAGGATCACATTTCACATAACAGTCCATCAGATCAGACTAGAGACCGGTCGGCTACAGGTATATGCGCTCGCTTTGGAACTTTCTATGTATGTGTAACTTCCGCAGAGCATTATTTAACAGCGGCGAGCGGAAGAAGTGGATGCAATTATACCAGCATTAACGCATCGAATTTCGTCAGAGTTTCTAGGTTAAGCGTGCTAGGGTGAGAGAAATTTTAGGATGGGTGGTCCCCTGGGAAGTGTACTAAAAATACCATAAATGTAGATATAAGAGACAAATAGGAAGTTAGGGTAACCTAAAGGAAATCAGAGTAGGTGGAGTAATTAGAAACCATAAAGAGGTCGCTTAGGCTGAGACGAAGCTTCCAGTTCAGGCGGTCCTTTGAACCGCATATATGCCTCGGCCAGCGACAGGATCAGGAGGCGTCACCAAATGTGGTTACAGGTATATTATTGATCTTTGCCCGAGATGTGTATTCGTTGATAGATCCAGGCTCTACCTTATCATATATCTCCCCCCTGATTGCTAGTAAAATTGGGATAAAACCTGAATCGATAGAACCGTTCGAGGTAGCTACACCGGTCGGCGATTTTGTTATAGCAAGGCAGGTATATAGAGATTGTTCAGTAATTATATGCGGCCGTTGCACCAAATCCGATTTGATAGAACTGTATATAGAGATTGTTCAGTAATTATATGCGGCCGTTGCACCAAATCCGATTTGATAGAACTGGATATGACAGAATTCGATGTTATTATGGGCATGGATTGGTTAACTTTTTGTTATGCCAATGTCGACTGTCAGAATAAGGTAGTTCGCTTCCAATTTCCAGGGGAACCAGTTATAGAATGGGCAGGAAATACACATTGCCGAGGGGTAAGTTTATTTCATACCTTAAGGCCAGGAAGATGATTCAGAAAGGGTATATTTATCATCTGGTTCGCGTGGATGATATTAAAGCGGAAGCACCTACTCTCCAGTCAGTTCCAGTAGTCAATGAATTTCCAGATGTATTTCCGGACGAGCTTCCAGGCCTTCCTCCTGAACGGGAAATAGAGTTTATGATAGATGTGCTGCCAGATACCTAGCCTATATCTATTCCTCCTTACAGAATGGCACCTGCAGAACTGAAGGAATTGAAGGAGCAGCTGAAGGATTTATTAGAGAAAGGCTTTATCAGACCCAGTACATCACCTTAGGGAGCACCGGTACTGTTTGTGAGAAAGAAAGATGGGTCGCTACGGATGTGCATTGATTACAGACAGCTGAATAAGGTGACCATAAAGAATAAATATCCCCTCCCCCGGATTGATGATCTATTTGACCAATTGCAGGGTGCTAAATATATCTCGAAGAAAGATTTGCGCTTGGGCTATCATCAGGTGCGGGTAAGAGAGACAGATATTCCAAAGACCGCGTTCAGGACCCGATATGGGCACTATGAGTTCAGGGTAATGTCTTTCGGGCTGACCAACGCCCCAGCAGTGTTTATGGATTTGATGAATCGGGTATTCAGGCCGTTTCTAGACATGTTCGTGATTGTGTTTATTGATGATATTATTCACGATCAAAAGAAGAGCATTCAGATCATCTGAGGACAGTACTCGGAACACTCCGGCAACATAAATTATATGCTAAGTTCTCTAAATGTGAGTTCTGGTTGACTTCAGTGGCATTTTTGGGGCATATCGTCGGAGCAGATGGTATTCGGGTTGATACACAGAAGATCGAGGCCGTAAGGAATTGTCCTAGGCCTACGACACCCACTGAAGCACGAAGTTTTCTGAGGTTGGCAGGATATTACAGAAGATTTGTGGGGAATTTTGCTTCGATTGCAGCACCGTTAACGAAGCTAACTCAGAAGGCAGTAAAATTCCAACGGACCGATGCTTGTGAACGAAGCTTCCAGTTGCTGAAGGAAAAGTTGATTACAGCTCCAGTTCTAACTCTTCCCGAGGGGCGAGACGGGTATGTCATTTATTGTGATGCTTCTAGTGTTGGGATAGGTTGTGTATTAATGCAACATGGCAGAGTCATAGCTTATGCCTCCCGGCAGCTCAGACCGCACGAAAGGAATTAACCTACTCATGACCTGGAATTAGCAGCGGTAATTCATGCTTTGAAGATATGGCGGCACTACTTATATGGAGTTTATGTTGATATTTATACGGACCTCAAATGCCTCCAATACATCTTTAAGCAAAAGGAGCTGAATTTGCAGCAAAGGAGATGGCTCGAGTTGTTGAAGGATTATGATGTTGACATTTTGTATCATCTTGGGAAAGCCAATGTTGTAGCAGATGCACTTAGCCGCAAGTCTATGGGCAGCTTGACCGATATGCAGCCAGAAAGGAAGCAAATAGTTCGTGAGATCCATCAGCTAGCCAGTCTTGGAGTCCGTTTGGCCGATTCTGGAAATACTGGGGTTTCTGTCCGAGAAGTTGCTGAATCCTCTATTATGGAAGGAGTAAAGCGACACCAATATGACGATCCTTTTCTGGCACAGTATAGAGATGCAACCCAAGATAAGGAGGGGACCCCGTTCAAGATTACACCTGACGGAGTATTATTATATAGAGGCAGGTTATGTGTACCTGACGTTACAGGGCTGTTATAGCCCGTATATTGTACGTTTGGAAAATTCTAAAGTCGTCGTGGAAAGTTAAGGGCGAAACCATTTTCAAAAGTTATATTAATGCACAAGTTGTCATGAATATTATTTGTGACTATTATTAGTATGGAAATATGGTAAGAGGCTAAGGGCAAGAAGAGAAATTCGCAAAATGACTTATGGAAATATTGCGGAAAGAATAGGGGCAAAACGGGAATTTCACCAAAAGGTTCATGAGCATTTAAAAAGGGACATATTGGCCATGTGACAAAAAAATATATATATATGAAATGAAAAAGAAAAAGAATTAAAAAGGATGACAAATTAGTCTTCTTTTTATGGAATTTCAAGAAAACTCTAGAGAGGGGCATGTGCCCCTCACATGCCTCAAAAACTATATGTATATATAGGGCCAAAGTCTTGAAAAAGAAGAAAAAAAATCCATCACTTTCACTCTAGACAATTCAAGAAAAAGAGAGAGAGAAAAAAAAAATTGGAGGGGGTTCGGCCAAGGGAGGGGCTGGCCGAAACTTGCCCCTCAAGATTGATCAAGAAAAATTTGTTTCTTCAAGCTTCCCTACTAATTGGAAGGTCCTCTACAACGTGGAGTAGTTGTTGGAGCAAGAAAATCGTTCGTTGTGGTTATGAACAAGTCTAGCCGATTAGAAAGGTTGAAGGAAAAAGGTGAGGTTTGATTTTCTTTATGTGTTTTATGGATGGTTTGCACATGTTGTGGTATGTGGAAATGAAAGCAATTAATGAAATTATGCATGTGGAAGTGTTGGTCGTATGTATGTAGTAGTGTGTAGGAATGAAGAATGAATTGTATTTAGCATGTTTGAATGTGTTGTGGTGTGAAAGAATGAATGAACAACCATGGGAATTGTGTGTTGAAGGGCTGGCGAAAATGGACTGTTTTGTGTGTCAAGGAATGAATTAATTTTATTTAGTATGTTTGGGTTGTTGTGTTGTAGATTCTATGTTATAAAATGAAGGCTTAATGGTTCAAAGTGAGGTTGAAATCATGTGGGATGTTTTGGTACTTGATGTAATCTTAATATGGTTTCTTGTATGTGTAAGGCTAATGTTGTTAAATTATGGATTGTTAGTGTAGTTGATGAATTTGGAAGAAAAGAAATGTATTGTTGATGTTTTCTTGGACTTGGAAGATTTCGGATTTGCTTGTGTACTGGATGGGCTGATTTGAACATTTAGTGGGATTGTCCGAAGTGTTTTTTTTGAATCTTGTTTAAGTGTTTTGGATTAGTACTTGAGTGTACGAATATTGATGTTGGTTCGATCGTATGCGGTTGATTTGAATGAAAACGGAATATTGTCGAATTGTATATAAAAGAGCTACTAATGTTAGAATGTGTTTTGAACCTCTTATTGATGTTGTTGGTTTGGCCGGGTTGAATTCCCGGATTGTTGTTGTTGAATTGGGCCGAGCCATATTATCAGGGTTGGTACATTTACAGGGGAGATGCTGCCGAAGTTCCGGCAGAATATAAATGAACGTGTTTGAAAGATTAGGGCAAGTATGTGACAACGAATCTAATGAATGGATGAATCCTCTTGAATGTAGATTAACAAGTTGGAGGCACAAGCGTGACTAGTTGGTCGCGGCGCAGGTATGTAAGGCTTACCCTTTCTTTCTTTGGCATGTCCTAGAGCCAAGTAAGGTATAATGTGATATGCTGCCTTGGGGTAACTCTGTTCTGTGATGCTGAGTCTGATTATGATTCTAATTCACTTCTTGACCTGAGTTTGTGATCCTAGTTCATCCCTTGATATAAGTATTTGATATAAGTATTTTGATATAAGTATTTTGGTACAAGTATTCTGATATAAGTATTCTGATGTAAGTATGCTGATATAAGTATTCCGAAGTAAGTATCTTGATATGAGAATTCCGAAATCAGTATCCTGATAAGAGCATTCTGATATGTTTATTCTGGTTCGAGAACTTCTGTAAGATTTAATGTCCCTAACTTCCGTATACGATCTCGGATTGCTCTGAAATGTTCGAAGAAGTTTCTGTATCAAGACGTCTATAATTTTCTTATACGTAAGTATGGTTCAAAAATCTCTATTTGATCTGATTCGTAAGGACATCTGAAGGTGTCTGACATGACTATGATTCTGATTCCCCGAAAAAGGCTTCTGAAACGCTTATAAAGCGTTCTGTACTTCGAACGCTCGTAACTTTCTCATACTACGCCGGATTGACTTGAAATCTGTTCCGAGCCTCCAGGTATCGGTAAGTACACTGGTCTGTCGAGTCTTGATTCCTATGCATGTGGTTTCTCACTATTCTGCTCGTGTATATGTTATGATTTCCTTCACTGAGTCCTGGGCCGGTATGTATCGTGCGGATGGTTCGCCGAGTCCTCTGTTGAGGGCCGGGTTCCATATATGAATTCCGAAGTATGATGTGTCCGGTTCCGGGGTACTGTGTTATACGTCCATCCCCGGTTACCGAGGATATATTATGAAGTATGATGTGTCCGGGCTCGGGGTGCCGTGTTATCTGTCCGCCCCCGGGTACCGTGGTTATGTTATGATGTGTGACGGAGATCAGAGCAAATTTCCTGAAATATGATGTGTTGGGGCGACAAAGGTAGGAGTGGCGACCACATTCCTATGTTATCGCGCGCATCCCTTGGCATTGTTGACCGGTCCCTCGGCGTGGTATATGTCCCCGGGGTTACCGCGTATGTGATATGATATCCGATCCCGATATGTATGATTGGTGTTGGAGAGTAAGCATTTTGACCTTCCGTATATTCTGTATTCCGTCTGATATATGACATCTTCTGAGTAATCTGTACGTTCTGTATTCCGTCCGATATGTGACATCATCGGAGCAATCGGTACGTTCTGTACTCCGTCTGACGTACGACATTATCTGTGCGTTCTGTACGTGCCACACTCCTTCTGATATCCGATAACGGTATGCACGATCTGTGTCTGGAAAGTGAGTATGTCAGCATTCCATACGCTCTGTATGATTTGTACGGTCTGTATGATCTGTATTGGTCTGTACGATCTGTGTCGGTCTGTATGATCCGTATTGGTCTGTACGATCTGTGTCGGTCTGTATGATCCGTATTGGTCTGTACAATCTGTGTCGGCCTGTATGATCTGTATTGGTCTGTATGATCTGTGTCTGAGAAGTAAGTAATTCGGCAATCTGGATAATATGCTTACCCTTTGTACTATTTGTTTCGATTAAGGTTCTGCTTTTGGTATTTCATGCCTTACATACTCAGTACATATTCCGTACTGACCCCCTGTTCTTCGGGGGCTGCGTTTCATGCCGCGCAGGTACTCCCAGATGAGTGGAAGATATTATAGAAGATGTTCCAGCGAAGATGGCAAACTCCATTTTCTCCTGGAGTGCTGCCGAGTCAGAGTATGTGTGCTGTGATGTCTGATATATGTTAGAGACTTTGCAGACAGTGTCGTGGGTATAGCATGTCAGTCTGTAAGCGGCTCCGTCGGCCGATATGTCGGTCTGTGTTATGTATTGAATTTTGTATGACTATAGATTTGTTCGTTTAGAAGCTTCGAGAAAGAACATTTCTGAAAGAAAGAAAAAAAATTTACTATATATTTTATCTGATCTGTTTTAAAAGTTTGACGTAATTTTATGTGCGGCAAGAGTCTGAGGGTTCGCTCGGCCCTAATTAAGGGTCGGGTGCCCATCACGCCCTAGTAAGGTCGGGGTGTGACAAGGGCTGTGGTGGCAGATTATGGAAAAGGCACATTATGCTCGGTATTCTGTTCATCCAGGATCAACAAAGATGTACCATGACCTCAGATGCTTATATTGGTGGGATGGTATAAAAAGGAACATCGCAGAGTTCGTTGCTCAATGCCCAAATTGCCAACAGGTTAAGATCGAGCATTAGAAGTCTGGTAGGTTGTTACAGGAAATGGAAATTCCGACTGGGAAGTGGGAAACAATTAATATGGATTTCATTACAGGTTTACCACGCACCCCACAGAGGTATGATTCCATATGGGTTATTATTGATAGGCTGACAAAATCAACCCATTTTCTCCCAGTTAGGACCACCTATTCGGCTGAGGATTATGCCTGGTTATATATTAAGGAGATAGTAAGACTTCACGGAGTTCCCACATCTATTATATCCGACAGAGGTGCTCAGTTTACAGCTAACTTTTGGAGATCATTTCAAGAAGGATTGGGGACTCAGGTAAGTCTTAGTACCGCATTTCACCCGCAATCTGAAGGACAGGCCGAGCGTACTATTCAGACATTAGAAGATATGCTACGGGCCTGTGTTATTGACTTCAAGGGTAGCTGGGACGACCATTTGCCACTTATTGAGTTCGCTTATAATAATAGCTACCATTCCAGCATCCAGATGGCACCGTATGAAGCTCTGTATGGCAGGAAGTGCAGGTCACCAATAGGCTGGTTCGATGTTGGTGAAACTAAGTTAATTGGCCCGGACATGGTTCAACAAGTAGTGGATAAAGTGAAACTTATTCGGGAACGGTTACTAGCCGCTCAGAGTCGACAGAAATCATATGCGGATAATCGACGTCGACATTTAGAATTCCAGGTTGGTGACTGGGTATTTTTGAAAGTGTCACCCATGAAGGGAGTAATGAGATTTGGCAAGAAAGGGAAACTCAGTCCAAGATATATTGGGCCTTACCAGATCGTCCGTAAAATAGGCAAGGTCGCCTACGAGTTAGATTTACCATCCGATTTGGAAACAGTGCATCCGGTATTCCACGTGTCAATGCTTCGCAAATGTATTGGTAACCCTTCCAGAATATTTCCCATAGATGACATTCAGGTGACAGAAGAGCTATCCTATGAGGAGCAGCCTGTAGCCATACTGGACCGTCAGGTGAGGAGGTTGAGTAATAAAGATGTGGCTTCCGTTAAGGTACTGTGGCGCAACAAAAACAAAGTGGAGATGACTTGGGAAGCTGAAGAGGAGATGAAAAAGAAGTACCCTCACTTGTTTCCGATATCTATAGGTAAATTTAAATTTCTGAATTGGTTATGTTGATTGATAGGTGGATGGTGTATGATAGATATAAAGGAAATTCCCCCGAAATATTTATAAGACTCTATAAGACTAATTCAACATTCGAGGACGAATGTTCTAAAGGGGGGGAGGATGTTATATCCCGTATTTTGTACATTGGGATATTCCGAGCTAACTACGATAAGGCTATTTTCCGGTTTTGTCTTAATGCACAAGTTGCTTGTAAGTATTATTAGTATGGAATATTAAGGAAGGCTAGGGGTAAAAAGGGGAATTCACAAGGTGGTCTATGGTAATATTGAGGAAGGCTAAGGGCAAATTTGGAATTAGGAAAAATAATTTTTCATGAATTACAAAATAATAATAAAAAAAGATTAGTCTTGAAATAGGGGGCCATGTGGCCGTCCAAGTTGGGATGGGCCTTGGCCCACATGGATAAATTGTGCATGTGTATAAAAGATGACTTAATAGTCATATTTTCATCTTCATCCTTAGAAATTTCAAGAAACTTGGAGAGGAAAAAAATGGAGGAGGCCATTCGGCTATGACCCTAGCCGAACAAGACCATACAAAAAATTGATCAAAAATTATTTTCTTCTAGCAATTCAAGCAATTAGAAAGCCCTCTTTAACGTGAGATAGTTGTTGGAGTCAACAAACCATTGTTTGTACCATTTGCAAACCCTAGCCAAGTGTAAAGTAAGTAGAAAAGGTAAGGTTCAATCTTCTTTTTATATGTTATGGATGATTGTGTATGTTGTAGTATGTAGAAATGAATGACATTGGTGATATTTTGTGTGTTGGGGGTTGAGCCGTGTGGTGTGAAGCTTGGGCGTGCATATGTTTGTTGTTGTGTAGGAATGTTGAACCAATTATTTTATCTAGTGTTTTGGTTGTTGTTGTTGGGGATTCTATGTTGATAATGAAAGTTTGATGATTCTAGTTGAAGTTTTAATTGTTGGAGAGTTGTTTTAGAAGCTAATGTGACTTTAATACCACTTCTTGTATTTATGGAAAATAATGTTTCTAGCATGTGAATTTTTGGTGTAGTTCATGAATTTGAAAGAAGGAAATGTGTTGTCGTTGTTGTTCTTGTTGCATTTGGAAGGTTTCGGGTGGAATAGAGTTTTGGTTGGATTGTTTTGAATATTGTGCGGATTGTTTGAAATGTTCTTGAATTTTGTTTGAATGACTTCAGATTAGTATTTGAGTATGCGAGCGTTGGTGTTGGTTTGATTGTATGTAGTTGAAGTGAATGTAAATGGAATGCCGTTGAATTATGTTAAAGCGGGTTACTAATGTTAGAATGCGTTTTAAATTGACTGTTGGTATTGTTGGAATAATTGTTAGTATGGTTGTTGATAAATTTGGCCGAGTTGAATTCTCGGGGCGGTTGTATTTACAGGGGAGATGCTGCCGAAATTTCTGTAGACAAGTGCTAGCTTAGGATTGAATTCCTAAGTACTTGTAGCTAACGTTTGGTATTTAATGACGTTATTGTAGATCTTGGGGAGCCCGAGACTTGAGTGGAGATTAGCTTAGGAAGCGAGCAAGGTATGTAAAGCTTACCCTTTCCTTCTTTTGGCATGTCCTAGTTGCAAGTTAGCTATGAAACGAGCCTCGGGGTAACTCCATTCATAAGATCCGAGCAGGTCGACGACTTTTATTCACTTCTTGGTGTTAGCATTCCTAATATAGTCAAACTATGGTCCTTGTGGCTTTTGTATGATTAGAAAACAAATGTGTAAAGAATTTTTATTCCTAGCAGCTTTATGTCGAAAAATGTCCGTAACTTTCTTAGACGAGCTCAGATCGCTCCAAAACATTCTTAAGGAGTTCTAAAGCGTATTATGTTTGTAACTTTCGTAGGCGGGCTCAGATTGGATTGCTACCTGTCCGTGGTCCCCTAGACTTACTTTTGTATAACTCTAACGACTTTTGAAAGGATTTAACATAATTATCGTCCTAACCCTCGAGTGTTGGTTAGTTTACTTATTTGTTGAGTCTAAAATAATTATGTTTTTAAATTGCATATAGTTTCTCACTACTCTGCTCGGGCATACTGTAATTATATCTTTCGCCGTGTCCCGGGCCGGTTTGTCTTCGTGCGCACTATGTTATATTCGGCAGTATGATGTGCTACGGTTTCCCGAGTCCCTCGCTAAAGGGTCGGGTGCCGCTTATATACGGCGTTATGATGTGCTATGGCGTATGATGTGCTATGATGTTATGATGTGTTTCGGGGTTGTACGGAGATATGAAATCTTCCGGAGTATGATGTGTGGTGGCGCCAGCGTCGGAGTGGTGACCACGTTCCTGAGCCCTATACATGATTTTGATATGCATTATTTGTGTTTCAAAAGTAAGCATTTGGTATACTGATTTTTTGTACCTGTTTTCCATACTTCTTATTTCAGTTATGATTCTGAGTTTTGTCTTTCATACTTTATATACTCAGTACATATTTCGTACTAACCCCCTTTCTTCGGGGGCTGCGTTTCATGCCCGCAGGTACAGACGCTCATTGCGGTAATCCGCCAGCCTAAGATACCTATTCTGCTACTTTTGAGTGCTCCCTTGATCCGGAGCCCATACTTTTGGTACAGACCTTTTTGTTGTACATATTTATGTATATATGACTATTTGGGGGTACGGCGTGGCCCTGTCCCGTCATATGCTTCTGTTGTTATTGGTAGAGGCCTGTAGACATATATGTGGGTCATGGGTCGTTATTGTTCAGTTATGTCTATGTGATTTGCGTCTTAAGCGGTTCTATTTGCTGTGACAGCCTTAACGGCTTGTATGTCTGCATACGTATGTTTATGTTTTGGGCGATGTGTTTTACGACAGCCTTTCCGGCTTCTGTGTGATTAATATGGATTTCATTACAGGGTTACCCCGTTCTCGACGTAAGTATGATTCCATATGGGTGATTATGGATAGACTCACAAAGTCAGCTCATTTCTTACCGGTCAGGACGACCTATGTGGCAGAATATTATGCGAAGCTTTATCTTAAAGAGATAGTGAAACTCCATGGCGTTCCAGTATCTATTATCTCCGATAGAGGGACCCAGTTTATAGCTAAGTTTTGGAGATCATTCCAAGAGGGTCTAGGGACCCAAGTGCGCCTAAGCACGACATTTCACCCACAGACCGATGGGCAAGCTGAGCGCACTATTCAGACTCTCGAGGATATGTTACGAGCATGTATGATAGACCTTGGAGGAAATTGGGATGACCATTTGCCACTCATTGAGTTTGCTTACAATAACAGTTATCATTCTAGCATACAAATGGCACCGTATGAGGCTTTATGTGGGCGAAAGTGTAGATCCCCGATTGGGTGGTTTGAAACTGGAGAGGCCAAGTTGATAGGGCCAGATTTGGTCCAGCAAGCTATAGAGAAAGTCAAGCTCGTACAAGATCGGTTGTTAGCGGCTCAAAGTCGCCAGAAGTCCTATGCGGATAATCGTCGAAGGGACTTAGAGTTCCAAGTTAAGGATTGGGTATTCTTGAAAGTATCGCCAACGAAAGGCGTTATGAGATTCGGCAAAAAGGGGAAGCTCAGTCCCCGGTATATTGGGCCATATGAGATTGTGCACAAAATAGGCAAAGTGGCCTATGAGTTAGATCTACCCCTGGAGTTGGAGTCAGTCCATCCAGTATTTCATGTCTCGATGCTTCGAAAATGTGTTGGAGATCCCACCAGGATCGTCCCAGTCAATGATGTGCAAGTGACAGAGAAATTGACTTATGAAGAGGTACCCATTACCATATTAGATAGGCAAGTACGGAGGCTTAGGAACAAGGAAGTGGCCTCGATTAAAGTTCTGTGGAGGAATAGAAATCGAGAGGAGATGACATGGGAAGCAGAAGAAAGTATGCGATCTAAGTACCCACATTTATTTCAGCCCGTGGAAGAAGCCCAAGATGAGACGTCAAGATCATAAGGTATGTATATTTCCTTTTATGCTTTTGTGTCATGTGTGGCCAAAATTTTTTATGTTGTTACGTTGTGGCCCTGTGTGGCATCGATATTATGGGTTGTTGTGGCAGGATGGTAGCACCATATTATAAGGGGAACTCTGGCGAAATTTTTGTAGAATTCCCCGAGACTTTAACATTCGAGGACGAATGTTCCTAAGGGGGGAAGAATGTTGCACCTCGGGAAATTTCCCGTTGGTACGCAAGTAAACGAACTAGTGATGTGTGCGAGGAGTGCGAGTGTATAATGTTTCATGAGCGATGTGCGTATGTATGAAACACCAAATAAGTGTATGGCTATGTATATAATATGAATATGAATGTGAAAAGACTATGTATATGAATGCGAATAGGGGCATGTATACGAATACGAGCACTATTATGAAATACGCATGAGAAATGGGAAGTTCCTATGAAAGTCAGGTAAGTGCCAGTTGTTCCTACAACTTCTAAGGTAAGATTCATGATTTTTACATGATGTTTAAGGTATTGAAGAGTTAAAATACATGGATTGTAGAAAATATGATCAAGCAGGTCATGAATGATGAATAGTGGCATTTTGAGGAATAGTTTGAATTGAATCTTGAATGTTGTTGTGTTGTGATATGAATGCATTATAAATGGTACTAAGATCATGAACTAGACACTTTAGACGAATGGACGAAGTTGGATGTTATGACCATGAATATGGGTGAATTAGAGTCAAATTAAGGAATCTAAATAATGTGGATAACATGAATGACTAATGGCCATTGTTATGATATTAATGAAGGTATAGACGCTAGCATTGGAAGGAAGCGTGCAAGTGTAGAATAGTCCGACGAAAAGGTATGTAAGGCTAACCCTTCTTTCATAAGGCATGGTTCCTTGGCCAAACTCTTAATTCTTCTATATAAGCATGTTGTATTCAAGTGATTGACACTCCGAGCTCATAAGCTCAAGATCCTCGATACGTGCTACGAATGTACTACGCATCCCATTTGACGAGTAAGAATAAGATAGAGATGTAGCGAAAATGATGATGTTAGTGATGACGATGATAATAATAATGATGCTAAAGGTGCCTACGGGCTATTGTATTCCCATGTGCCTATGAAGGGCTATGATGACACCCCGAGCTTATAATGCCGGGTAGAATATATGTATATGGATGTATATATATATGTATGTATATGATTACGTAACGCGCGCACACATCTGCAGATGGTACGGATAACCCTGAAGCCTTGGTAGGGCCAGGTAGAAATAACATTGAGCCTTGGTTGGCCAAATATGTATGAAACACCGAACCTTATGGTCGGGTACGCTATGTATGTATATAAGTGTATGGCTATGTATATAATATGAATATGAATGTGAAAAGACTATGTATATGAATGCCAATAGGGGCATGTATACGGATACGAGCACTATTATGAAATACGCATGAGAAATGGGAAGTTCCTATGAAAGGCAGGTAAGTGCCATGATGACAATATTATTGCCTTCCCTCCTATGCCACTTCATATATTGTCTATGATGCTTCTATATTGATGTTGATCATGCCTTACATACTCAGTACATTCTTCGTACTGACGTCCTTTTGTTTGTGGACGCTGCGTCATGCCCGCAGGTGCACAGGGAGACAGACTTGATCCATAGCTGCTTATTCAGAGATTACATAGTGGAGCTCCATTTCCTTCGGAGCCGTAGCTTTTGGGTACTTATTATTTTGTGTATATAATTATGGGCATAGCGGGGTCCTGTCCCGCTCATGTGATGTGTTATACTCTTCCTAGAGGCTCGTAGTCATGTGTATATGGTTAGACATGTCCGACCTTGTCGGCCTATGTTTTGTGTATCATTTTGTAGGCCACGTTGGCCCATGTACATTGATGTGGCATAGATGCCTATGGTGATATAAATGTACCGTTGTCTAATTGGGACTAGTTGACGAATGAATGGAAATGTATGTATAATTATGTGGCTCACCTAGATGTAAGTATAAGAGTAAGCTAAGAGGGTGCTCGGGTGGGCTAGCACCGGGTGCTCGTCGCGGCCCCGAGTCGGGTCGTGACATATCATCCAGGGACCATAAATACTATCCTCTGTAATGCCAATTTGGTCACTACCTCCACCGGAATTAGCGGCTTTGTCTAATTCATTTTGAAGTTTATTTACATTAGCAGGATTATCCCCATAATAATTTAATGGTATGTCCAAATTCACCACAGTGAAAACATATATTTGGTAGTCCCTTGTATGCAAATTTTTGAGTTTTTCCTTTAAACTCAAAATAAGAGATTAGGGGTTTAGTCAGATCCACCTCCACCGCAATCTTAGCAAAACGTGCTCTATCACATTGAGTAGTATTGTAATCAATTTTAACCAAACGACCAATCTTGTTTCCAAGCGCTCTTAAAACCTTCTTGTGGTATAAGTGGCTGGGAAGTCCTAGAAAGCGAACCCAAGCTACAATAGAATTAATTCGATCATTTGTCAGAGAAAAATATGGTTTCCATGGTTGAACGACCAAATAATGACCTAGTAAAATCCACGCTCCACCCAACAAAACATGCATGTAGTCATCTTTGGAGTCAAACTGTACTAGATAATAATTTTGTTTAAGATCAATCACTTTCCATCCCTTTTTAGGCTTCTATAATTTTCTAGCCTTTTCACGAAAATTTAGAAAGCCAATTTTCTTGCCCTGCATTTTCAACCCGAGCCTCTCATATCTCCAACTTTTGATAGTGATCTAAGAAGGCCTTTGAAAACTCAGGCCAAACTGCTGGAGGTGCGTCAGAACTTATGGAATGCTCCAACCCATCATACCATAAGACAGCTATATCTCGAAGCCTGAAAGTCGCTAGTTCTGCCGCCTCGGCCTCCGAAGCATGCATCACTCCGAATACCCGGTGAAGCTGATCAATAAAATTCCGTGGGTCCTCATCTCGCCTGGTCCCTGTGTACTCTGGGGGCTCCAATGCCAGAAACTCTCGAACTGCCGAGCTACCGGGCCCCTAAGAAAACCCTACACCAGCTGGTACTCTCGGCTGTCTCTAAATAGCCATTAACTGAGTCAGTAGCTGCACCGCACTTTTGATATCCTGATCAGTCGGTGCCGGAGGGGGTACTGGAGGTGTTGCCTCCCTCGGAAGCTCCTCATGTCACACCCCGACCTTACTAGGGTGTGATGGGCACCCGACCCCATATTCGGAGCCGAGCGAACCCGCTGACTCTTATCACATACTTCATCTCTCTAGACTCTAAACCAAATAATCATGAAATACATAATAAGACTTTCAAAAACTTTCTTTCTGTTAATCTCAAAATCTGTAATCATATGAAACTTCTAATATACATATAAAGACACGTCGGCTGATAGAGCCGCTGACGGACTGACTCCCAACGCATGACTCTGTCTGCAAAGTCTCTAACATCAAACAAAACATCATGGCACATATACTCTGACTCGGCAGCACTCCAGGACAAGTGGAGCCTACCAACTCCGCTGGAACATCTTCTATGCTAGCTTCAGCTCATCTGGGTGTACCTGCGCGGCATGAAACGCAGCCCCCGAAGAAGAGGGGTCAGTACAAGCAATGTACTGAGTATGTAAGGCAAGAGTAATAACATAAGATCATGGTAAGGGACGTAAAACATAACATAGGGTAAGAAAATAACCTGTACCTCTGTTTGCCTCTTAAGGCAGATATCATGTAAGCTAACTTTACCTTTTGAAACAACATATAAGTATTTACAAGTAAACTGCTCGACCATATAGGTACGGTGTATTTCTGCCTGAACATTCATGAGATAAAAAAGTAATCTGTACATCTGAGTGCCCTTTAGGGCGGATGCCATGCATGCTAGCTTTCTTTTAAAAAAAAATATATAAAAATTTGTAAGTAAACTGCCCGTCCAAGTAGGAACGGTGTGTAAACTACCCGTCTATATAGGATCGGTGTGTAAGCCCGCGTCCGGGGTATAAGCTGCCCACTATAGTGGTGTGTCTGCCCGGACGCCCATTGGACGACACGGTGTTATACTGCCCGGCCATGTAGGCACGGTGTTATTAAAAATACATACATAATTATAGAGCATGCATGAGAGCCCAAGTGAAAGCTACAACTCTATCGGAGTGACGTAAGGTCGGTAACCTCCGATTACATTATGGAATAACCATGGTCGTTTGTCTCACCTTGAAGGAACAAGTATTATAAGATGAGACGAGTAATGAATAACAGTATACGTAAACCGACTCTGAAGACTCAAAAACAAGTTTCAGGTCAATCCGATTTAGTATAGGAAAGTTATGAGCATTTAAGGTACAGAACTTTCTACGATCATTTCAAAAGCCATTTTTGGAAAATCATTCTTGTCGTGGTCTTCTTAAAAATATTCTCATCCTTAATATCATCAATATTGTCGTAAAATATATCCATTGTTTTTGTCATAAAAGCTTACAACACCACAAACCTTTGTTTTGGAGAAATTCGAATATATTTTTTTTAAAAAAAAAAAACATTGACGGGTTATCGGAAAAGAGAATTATGCCTTGGAACCATAAGCATCTAACTTTTGCAAAACAAGTAAGATATGGAAACAATTATGAACTCATAACATCGGGATCATGCCTTGAAAGAAAGGGACGAGCCTTAACATACCAGTTCCGCGCCTTACTAGCTACACTTATTCGTCCAACTTGTTAGTCTACATGCAAGAAGATTGACACTATCGTTAGATTCATCGACATATACTTGTCTTAGCCTTTTAAGTACATTCACTTATGGTCTGCCGAAATTTCGGCAGCACCTCCCCTGCAAATACACCATCCCCGAGATTCGAACTCGGCCAAATTTTTAATCAACAACAATCCGGGAATTCAACCCGGCCAAACTATCAACAACAATACCAACAATTATTCTAGCAACACTTCATCATTCAATTCTATTCAATTCAATTCAATCCAATTCAATTCAATTCAATTCAATTCACATAACTTTCAAAACGATTCAATCAACATACTACTCCATCCAACACCTTCCAACTCCAATAAAAACAATAACAACACATTTCCTTTCCTTCCAAATTCATGAACTACACACTAACAACATCATATTAACAACACCACACTAGCAACATTACCTTTCGTGCATGCAAGAACATTACATTCAATATACATAAGCTTCTAAAACAAGTCTCCAACTTGAATCATCCAATGCCTTCATTTTCATCACATAAACCATCACAACAATAACAAAATTACTAGGTAAAACTAATTCATTCCTTCCACACCAAAACAACCCATTCTCGGTGTTATATCCCGCATTTTGTGCAATCGGATAATTCAAGACAATTGCGGGAAGACAACAAGCAAGGCCATATTTTATTTTGTTAAGCATATGAATGGCTTATGAAGAATTTAGAAGTGGAATTATTAAGAAAGGTCGAGGACATAAAGGGAAATTTGCAATATGACTCGTGGATGTACGGAGGAAGACGAAGGGTAAATTTGGAATTTGGAAAAAAATAAATTTTCATGAAGTGCAAAACACAAAAAAAATGGGCTTGGCTAATTGGGCCATGTTTTGCCATCCACCTAGTAGTGGGCTTAAGCCCACATGGGGCTTTAATGAACAAATTTAAAAGATGACTAAGTCATCTTTATTTGTCATAATTCTCTAGAAATTTCAAGAGTCTTGAAGAATAAGAGAAAGGGAGAAACACTTCAAAGGCCATTTCGGCCATAACAAGAGAAACAAGAACTTTGGGAATTTTTCATCAAAAATCTACCTCTTCTAGCTAAACAATTCCTTGAAGGGTTCTTAACATAGTGAAGAGTTCTTTGGAGCAAGGAAAATACAAAGCTTGACAAGTCTTCAATAGTAATCCAAGTGAAGGTTCAAAGTAAAAAGGTGAGGTTTGAACTTTTTCTTATGTGTTGTGTTATGTTGTGTGTTGGTTATTGTTGTAAAGTGTAGAAAATATAGAAATTCATGAAAATATGTATATGGGGTGTGTTGGCCGAATGGTGTGGGTTATGGAAAGGTGTGGTGAATTAATTTTACTTAGTATTGTAATTGTTGTTATGGTAAGTTCCATGATGTAAAATAAGGATTTAATGGTTAAGGAGTGAAATTGTGTTGATTGTGGATTCTAGATTGCTAATGAAAAGCTTAATGATCTTAGAGAAATCATGGTAGTTGGAGACTTGCTTTAGAGATTATGTAAATTGAAAATAATATTCTTGAATGTATGGAAGATAATGTTGTTAGTGTGGTGTTGTTGGTATATGAATTATAATGTTGTTAATGTTCTTATTGGAGTTGGAAGGTTTTGAAGGAAGTAGTATATTGATTGAGTTGTTACAATGTAACTTGGAATGAATATGGAAATTTTTAGTATGGTCGTTGATATTGTGTTGTTAGTTTGGCCGGGTCGAATTCCCGGATTGTTGTTGATTGAAATTGGCCAAGTTGAACTTGGTGGGATGGAGTAGTTTATAGGGGAAGTGCTGCCGAAATTTCGGTAGCCAAGTATCATTTAAGAATTCAATTCTAAAGGCACTAATCATGTTTGGTAAACTTGACCAATTTGTAGATTTTGGCGGATTTGCGAGTTGAATTCGGGATAGCCAAAGGAGCGGAAAGAGGTATGTAAGGTCTCACTTTCCTTCTTCGGCATGTCTTAGACATAATAGGGTTGAATACAAACTTCGGGGATGATCCTATTCCTAGAAACCCAAGATTGAAATTAACCCTTTTTCATTCAATAGAATTGACTTAAATTTTTCATATCTTGTTGAAACAATGGCCCCTACTTCTATAACTTGCCAAATGAAACCGGATTTTGACAAAACCTTCATAAGTGACTCCATGAAACTTATTATATGCAATTTGGGTACGCCACCCCGGTCGACCCGAGGTGGGCCCACTATTCCCAAATTCCCTCCTATTGTTCCATTTAGCTTATTTCCGTACTATAATTAAGGGAAACTTTTAGTTACTATTCCGACTACTAAACAATAGTTGTTTAACTAATCTATTGATCCTAAGGTATGATCTTCTCCCCAATAGCTCGTAAATGTTTTCCAAACGCCCACATTTTCCCAGAACAAAGGTTATGGCAAAGTAAGTTTTTTTGTCAATGACGATGAGTATGTTCTACAATGACATGGATGATGTCAGGAAAGAAAATGTTTACATGATGAATATGACAATGATGATTCCATGATTAAAGATTCCATAGTACATGAAACGATACCTTATGATCCTGTTCTATGTTCTCTCATGATGTTATCCTTTATGGATAGTCTCGCCTTATAATTGTTGTTCCCTCAAGGTGAGACCTGACGACCATGACGACTTCATAATGTAATCGGAGGCTACCGACCTTACGTCACTCCGATAACGTTATAGCTTCTTTTTGGGCTCGCTTGCATGCTATGGTATATATGTATATATGTATATGTACACGGGGAAGAAGGGAGCAGGGCAGAGCGCTATAGACGCGGGGTTACACACGGTACATGTAGCCGTATTTGACTTGATATCATCCCGGACGCGGGATGCCCGGATGCGGGATATTTACACACATTCATGGTTAAATGGATCGGCTGCCGACGCCTAGGCAATATATATTATGTTTTATTTTCATATATGAACACGAAATGTTTTTTCTAAAGACAGCTTAGCATGCATGGCATCTGCCCTGGGTGGCACATACATGTACAGGTTACTCTATTATCGCTCTATATGTCCTATGATTTCATTATGTATTGGTTGCAATTTATATTCCTCTCTTTACTATTTTCATGCCTTACATACTCGGTACACTATTCGTACTGACATCCCTTCTTGTGGACGCTGCGTTTCATGCCGCGCAGGTAAGCAGGTAGACGGATCCGGTTCTTAGAAGCTCCACCAGCGGTTCATAGAGAGTGCTCCAGTTGTTCCGGAGCCACTGTTTATTGATACTATTTTGTGTATATATATATATTCGGGCGTGACAGTGCTCGGCCCTTCTTGTGTATATGTGTATTATGTCTAGAGGCTCGTAGACAGATGTGTACAGTTAAATGTTTTGTACTTTTAGAAGTCCTAGTCGATGTATAATGTGTTAGTAAAGGTTGTTCGCCTAGGTTCATAACTATGCTACTAATGTTAATGTTAAGTAACAAAAAAAATGGTATAGGTCATACGGCCCACTTAGTAATAAGGATATGAGACAAGATAAGGGGTGCTCGGTACAAGTACCGGGTACTCGTCACGGCCCCTAGTCGGGTCGTGACACTCGGCCACACATCAACAAGCATCATATTCATGAGTTTTATTCATTTCTACAAATTACAATATGTACAAGATATTCACAACCACAACAACCAAAGTACCAAGTAAAATCAATTCATTTGTCCTACACAACCCCACTATATTCGGCCACCATAACACATACATGGCCACAACTTCAACATGCATGTTTTCATGTTTTTCATTCATTCTCACACACTACAACACACATGAACCATCTATAACACATGAGAAGAGGATTAAAACTTACCTTCTTCACTTAGTTCTTCAACATGACTTGAGTTGAGAATTGTAAGGATCAATGGTTTGCTTGATACAACAATTACTCCATGTTGTTTAGCACCTTCCATTTAGTGGAAATACTAGAAGAAAATATTTTTTTTGATCAAGAATTCAAGGAGCTAATTTTCCATAGCCTTGGCCGAATGGCCCTCCAAATTTTTCTTCTTCTTTGTTTTCTTTCTTTCTCCAAATTTGTTGAATTAAAAGATGACTTCTCATATATATATATATATATATATATATACATCTTCCACCACTTCTATATATTTATGCTTAGGTCCCTCAAATATGGTCACATGTCCCCCTTCTTTCTTTTCTAGAGTTTTCTTCTCTTTTCTTGAAATTTTCTTAAAAATAAAAGATGACTCATTGTCTTACCATGTACACTTTGGTCCATATATTTCCATCACATGGCCAATATGCCCTTTTTTGGAACCTTCATGAACTCCTTTTTTGAAATTCCCATTTTGCCCCTCGACTTTCCTTAATATTACCATTTCGCCCCTAGCCTTCCACATTATTTCCATGACCCCTTTTGTGAATTTCTCTTTTTACCCTTAACCTTTCTCAATCTTTCCATACTACCAATGTTCATAATTCATATTCATAACCAACTCGTTCATTAGAATAATTTTGGAAGATGGTCGTTCCCTTAGCTTTGCCGCGACTACCTTGAAATATCCAAACTTATAAAATACGGGATATAACACCTCAGATGGTGGTGGACTCGACGATGGCTGAGAAGCGGTCTCACCGTGGTCCTCAGACCAGGCCCCATCTACTAGGTGTGCCCTGCTGGTCCCTTTGCGTTATCTCTCTGGCTAGCCATGGTCTTTCTAGTCACCAGCATCCCTGTACTCAAACACAAAAGGTAAGTTTAACTCAAATTTCCTCTTACTAAGCTCTACAACATGATTTTGATCTAAATGAAGGGTAACCAACTCCAAAAAGCCCTCTAGCTCCCTATTTATATAACGTGCACAACACATATATAAGCAAGAATCTACTAGACACGTCTTGTAGACTCCCTAGGACAAAGTATCTCTGACGCCAAGTTTGTCAGGCCCCAAATCTAGAGAGGCATGGCCGGCACCCGATGCCATACTCAACCTGAGCGAACCACTCTGTATACTGTGACTTTAGAGGAGTAACCCTCAAATTAGGCCGAGGCCTACTTGCAAACAAACAATACCAACCAAGGCTGGCAAGGCCGTATTCTTATACATCTGTAAATAATGGCTATCATATCTATATGGCATACATACCCAAAACATATATATACAATTGTGCCTGCCGACGAGGCCACCATGAGTGTCTACGACCAAATATACAAAAATAGACATATACAATAGAGTCGGCAACGCTACAGTACTGACATACAACATACATAACTAGTCCACAAGCCTCTAAGGAGTAAACAATTGTATCTTGGTCGGGACAAGGCCAACCCATCATGCCTATATACACAAAAAAGAGACTCTAATCTAGACCTGGCAACTCCGAATGAGTGGAGCTTACCAATCAGCTGATGTCTGGTCCCGCCAACTGGGGAGGTCTATCTGGCTGTCTGTCTTCACCGGCAGGCATGAATACTAGAATATATAAAGCACCAACATAACTCTCTATCTCTACTAGAATCAACAGAATAAAGAGCGGATAAGAATCCTTCAAAGGTATCACTCAACTACTAAAGAGACTATAGATCACTTAGACAAGATCTAGTCGATAAGTTTCTCGTGATATGATTCGTATGCCTTTACTAGATATGGAATCATGCCAAGAATGAGGAAAGATACCAATTAAATTTACATCCGTCGAGTAATACGATCCAACCACAAACTTGTTGTAACTAGTATGCCAATCCTATAACAAAGGGATACATGTATGAACTTAGACGACACTGGTATATCACGTATATCAAATGATAATTCGATTCTAAAATGAATCGGACAACATTTCCCCTATTCATTTACAACCACAACTCAACAAATTGAACCAACAATAAACTCTACAACCTCCTCTAATCCCTTTTAAACTCAAATCACCAACACATATGAGTACATACCAAAACAACCCAATATACGCTCGTATATGATATCTTTATACACTATCTTCTTTCAAATTCATGAAGCATAACAATAACAACACAACAAGAACATCAACTAATTTACATATGCAAGAGAATTCCATCAACAACATAACAATACCGTACCTCAAAACAGCCCATAAGTCTAACACAAGTCCTAGCACAAGTTGGAGTTTCCTTTCCACAAATTCCATCTCTAACTAGTTGAGTAAGGGCTAACAAACTCAAGAACATGAAGATGAGATGAAATCTTACCTCAAGAACTCAAGAACACACCAATTCAGAGGTAACTTCACCATGAAGTATCTTCCAAAGTCCCACACAAGAAGAGAAACCAGCATTAAACAAGTAACTGGGACTTTCAACACACGAATCACACGTTTCATCTTTTATTCACCTTGGGTTAGCTTATATATGTTGGAGAGGGTTTTTATAGATGTTAAGGATCTGGAGAAGTGAGGAAAATGAAATAAAATGATATAGGGACAAAGTTATATACAATTAAAGCCTCCACCGACTCAATTATACAGTCCAATATACGGCCCATAGAAAATTATATGGTCCGCATCATGGTCACATAATGTACCCCCACTGTTTCCATTATACAGTAGGGGTGCAGCATTTGTACGGGCTCGTCGATTCGTTTAACCTCGAAACCTTCCGATATTTACTAAACATGGTCTTAAACTCTTATATACTTAAGATGGACATGTCTAAGCTCATATGACCTCGAAGATAGTCCTGCTCTCCAAGTCTACGACGACTAACAAACATCATAACTCAAAGTACAAAACTACGAGGTGTAACACATGCAAGCTCGAGCTTGTCATATAGGATATGCTCCTGCTAACCAGAACTCCAAAGATGCAACCTCGTACTTGCGAACCATATCTCGCAGATGTGGGCCTTGGCACTTAAACTTCACTTTGCATCTGTGGCCATCTCCCGTAGATGCGACTATACTCCTCGCCTACGCGAAATGACAGAAACCAGAAAGGAAAATCTGCTAAGTATAGAACTTTCATACGACATTCAGAACTTGTCAAAACCACTTTCCGACACAAACCAAACGTATACATCTCTGTAAAACATACTACAACTAGATACTAATTGGAATCGACTAGATACTAATTTGAATCAACCAAATACCAATTTGAATGAAATGGCACAATAGGAGATATTAAAAGAAGAGAAGTTTCCAAAATGTCATGCCCCAATGAGGGGCATGAAGGGTACCCACCCTAACGGCCAAGTACCACCTAAAGTGACATAACATAGCTTTAATACAACTATTTTGATCGTAACTGTTATCAGATACACATAAGAACTCTTGCATGCAGAAAAGGCCTAACATATGGATAACATATACATCTTTATCAACAACTGTGTACATAAGCTAACCGATAGGGCCGCAACATGAACATCATAAAATGTCATATAGCCGTCCAGTCTACAACATGTGCAGCATAGGTATACTGAAAACATGCATGACTCTGACACCCACTATACTGTCCATGAGCCTCTAAGAGTACATACACCTGTCATATACATAACATGCATACTTAACATATACTCAACGAGCAAGCCCGACACAATGGTGCTTGCTGACGTTTCGCTAAAGCTGGCAATCCTACTGAAGAGGTCCTCTGCTCTAGCTATCAGGACCTGCGGCATGAAATGCAGCACCCCAAGAAGTGGGATGGTCAGTAAGGATAAAAGTACTGAGTATGTAAGGCAAGAATGTAATGACATAAGTAGGACATAACGTAATATATCAAGATGAAAGAAACCTCGACATCTGAAGACAATATGAAATGCAATAAATGATAAAATCATTTTCATATGCAAATATATATATACATATAATACATAAGGTACCCGGCCCTAACGGGACTTGGTGTGAAACGCACCCGGCCTTTTCAGGACTCAGTGTGAAACATATCTGGCTTTTTCAGGACTCCGTGTGTATAGCATCATCATCATATCATATCATCCCCCGTCCATAGAAAACATCGTCATATCATAACGTACCCGGCCCTAATGGGACTCGGTGTGAATACCCAACTCATCAGTGGTTGCACATCTACGTGCCGTACCCGGCCGACTATAGCGCAGCTCAGTGCAGAAAAATAGTGCGCGCGCACACACACACACACACACACACACACACACATATATATATATATATATATATATATATATATATATATATAATGCATGAAGAGTAAAAGAAATATTATAGGCCTTTCGGAGTGACGTAAGGTCCAATACCTCTGAATATATTTTGCAACTCATATTTAAGCCAAAGAATGACCCAAATTACATTTATCAAAATAATCATTATATGAAGCTTTTGTGAAGTGCACTGACATTTCATCATGGAGTCAATAAATATCATAACATCAGACGTTCATAATATCGTCAAGACTAGGAGTCCATAAATCATTGTAACAAGGGACGTATACTTATTTTCATATAAAAAAAAGCGTTTAGAAAAATCCGTAGAAAGATAGAGTTTTCGTAAAATATAATATCTTCCATAAAATACGAATTCGTCGTAAAATATATTTTTCATAAAAAAATATAGGAAATTCGAGTGAATTGATTATGCACGCTAGTGGGCTCTATGATTCTTGCCAAGGAAAATAGAAATGAAAACCGTACATACCTTAGCTTCCAAGCCGCTGCCCAAAAGAATTTGCCTTCCTAAATTTTTCCTTCTTTCGCACCTACACGTGGATATGCGATCTGGGTTAGTCTTCATTTTGCTTGCATGTCAACACTTAGGTATTATTTTCCCAATTATCTCGAAGTTACAAAAATTCGGGCAGTATTTCCCGCGTGTTTGTTATGTCCCAAGTCACGACAGTAGCCGCAACAACAACAACACTTTCCAACAATCCAACCAATAATAACAATAATTAATTGGAGTCTGTATCCGTGCAAACTCATCAACAACACCCATTACCATCCATCAACAATACCCACTTTAGATTATTTTGAGTTTTCTCCAATTCAACTTAATAAGAGCGACATCTAGAAAGACCCAATATGGATTTATGTAAATATTTAATAATAGAGAAGGGATATTACCTTAAATGGGCTTGTATGCATGTACTACCACTCGGGCTCGAGGTTTCCCCCTTTGAACAATAACCCGTAGACAGAAAATGGAAATTATGGGATCATACGCCTTTCCCGAGCTTAATTTGTAGTTGGATCTACTAATCTTGAGCTAACAATGATGTATGGAATTTAAGGGATGAATGTGGAGGATTCTAGATCTTTGTGGTTTATACAATGAGGTGAAATAGGGGGGCTAAGGGGTATTTATAGCCCTGAAAGTTAGGTTGGGCAGAATTGGGCCGAGCCCAGGTTTGCCCTTCGCAGTTCTGGCAGTCCATCTTATAATGCCCATAACTCCCTACTTCGATGTCCTATCGATGAACGGTTTGTCACGTTGGAAAGTAGGCTCGATGAACTTCAATTTTAATAGCTTATTTACTCAATAACTCCTCATATGATAGGAGATATATCCTGCTCAAGTTGGACCAGAAATTTCTTTTGAAATTTGGTAAGTTTTTCCCAAAGCTTTGATAACTAACTTTCTTCAATCCGCATGGCCTCAGAACCTTTAGCTATTCTCTTAATACTTGTTAGAAGTCTTTCTTAGCCTTATAAGTGTTCCATGGCAACTCCAGGCTCACGTTAGTTTACCTACGACACTAACGATATGAAATTCTTCTAAGGTGTAACACCCGTTCGTCATGGCTTACATCCACGTATGCTCGCGAGGTTATCCTTCCACAAGCTCCTTCTTCAAAAATACACCATGAGTACAGAACGTCCTTAGCTCCTGGGAGGGGCGAGGTGTAACATTCTTCCCCCCTTAAGAAAATTCATCCTATAATGTTCCAAGACGGTGAAGGGATACTTATTATGCTAATTCCTCAGAGTTCCCTCTACCCATTCAGGCCCTAAAACCATCTGCATTAATCAACCAAATTGTTATACAGGGTAGTGTTCTAAACAACATATCACCTCGTAATTGTCATACAACCACTCCTTGAGGAACCTTAATCTGACCCGAATTTCACTTCTGCCTTAACTTACCATGTCCATTCTTTCTCGTCCGTTGAAGGTAGTAGTCAGTCCTGTGCAATTCTTTTAATCCTGACAGAAGCCCCAATTCCTAATTTTTTTTATTGACCGCCTGAAGTATCCCATAAGTACTGATGGATCCTAGACTGAGTTTTTCCTTCTTACCAAACCTTAAATTATTTCTCTTATACCACCCTTCTAGGGGTACTTTATTGTTAGCACGAAATTTTTGATTTCACCACATCGCCTATTTGAATAGGACTCTTAATGATTTAAACTATCCTTGATCGATGTCGGCTCAGCGTTACTTATGAATTATAACCTGAAAGGAAGATATTCTCCCCAAACTTATTTGAGTAAGCTCGAAACGGGTTATCTGCGTAAAGAGTACCAAAAGTTAAAATGTTCGGTTTCAAGGTATTACATTCCTTCCCCCCTTAGGGTTTCTTTAATAGCCACCATAGTATAACTTCATCTGCACGTGACTCAGTCATATACGACTATCCGTGGAAACCTGCTCCTATATTCGTGGTTACCCTGTCTTATCTTGGAAGTTCATGCTCACTTTTGCTTATAGCTCATATCTTGCTTCTCACTACTGAACTAGTGTCCAAACGCTACATTTATCCTTAGATGCACCTATGGTCACAGATGACTCTTCTCCTTAGATGTCGGGATGTTCCAGGTACCTTATTTTCTTTTTGTTGCATTGTTAGTATGAGAGCAAGGGTCGAAGCATGCTGTCAGTTGTCAATATTTTCCTTGGTTCTTATCTAGTGCTATAACCTGTTGTAAGCTTTTGAAGATGACTATTTCCCCCTTTTTCATAGAGTTACCTTTTCTTGCGCTTCCTATGGGCGATACTTGATCTTGGGTAAAAAATCCTTATTGTATTCCTTCCTTCGTCCTCTTTCCCTATCGGTCGATCGTAGTCACAGTATGCTGGTAGTGATTTAAATTCTAAGGATTGGGTTTCCTTCAAACGATGGGTTTCCTTCAAATGTTTACCCTTCTATAACCACTTTTCGGTTCATCTTTTGAACCTAGACCCATGGGCTCCCATTATCGCATTTCTTATCTATGTTTTTTTGGTCTCAAGACTTCATTCCGTATTGCTAAATTTCTAATGATGTTTCCATTATTGTACCTCCTTATTTTGTGCTCCAAATGCCCTGTGCTATTCGCGTGATACCTTTCTTTGGACACAGGACCCTAGATACTAACTATCATTACATTTCCTTTTTGGCTTGGTATATTATTGCTTCAACGACTCTGGTCAAACCACCGTCATCTATTTTCTTTCAGGTTGAGGTTGGTACTTCCATGTACCATGTACTTGTGTGTCCTCCGTGTCCTTAATTTAATTACCTGTGGCACCTCCCAAGCTAGAACGCTAAATCGTCCGGCGGACAATCTCTTCTTGACAACGGTTAGTTCATTTTGTGTAATAAGGATATGATCTTGTGATTCTTCATAGTTCTTGACTTATAATTTTATGTTTGTCCCTTCTTGCCTTGCTCATCTACCTAACTACAAGTCCTCCTGCACCGCTATACCCTTTTCCAGTGCTTTGATTCGCTTCTTGTATCTGCCCCTAATCCTTGCCTATCTTAGGGTCGCACTCCTTCATGCCTTACTTTTACCAATTCTTCCTTTCTTACGGCCTTGCATAATTTCCTCATTAAGGTGTACTGGGATTGCAGTTTAAGACCCTTTGATGACTTCGTCATATCATCTTGTTGCTATACCGTAGGTACCTTCAAAGCTTCATTTATTTGGGTGTTTAGCTAGCGTGTTCTTTCTGTCATTCAGACGAATACCTCCCCTCTATTCGGTCTAACCAAACGTGCTCCCCGTGTTACTGGCCTGCAGATTTTTTCTTCACCGAGTTACCTTCCCCTCTTTACCAACTAATTTGTGGTCGGACGCATCTCTCAAGAATGTGATGATCCCATTCGTTCATGTGTACTTCTTTCTTTTCATGACATCTTTTGTATGACTCTCTGTTCATACTAAGTGTTCCTTAATGTATCATTGGCTTTGCGGTTCCTTTACCTTGCTTGCTAGTGCTAAACTCCTTAAATCATCTCATTCCCATTGTCTGTACCTTCACGACCTCCACTCTTTGAGTACCTCATTGCCTAACTTTTGTTTCTCCAACATCTTCCATTTATAGTGATACTGTCATGCATAGCCATGTATCCTCCTGTTCTTCGCTGTGTGTTTCCTTAACCTTTTCCACATATTCTAACATACTTTGAACCTTGTTGGCGAGATCCGGGTTGTTACACTTTTCATTGTTCGATAGAACTATTCTTCCTATTATGGGGTTCCGTCATTCTCTCTGGTACTTCACGAGGCATAGACGTGTCTCCCCGTGGTACTTAACCTTGCTTGGTATCACTTGTACTATAATACATACTCATAACATTGTTTGTTGCGAATGATTCACGGGGGTCTTCTCCTTACCATTTATCACGATCTCCCTGTGTCTAATCATCTATCTCTTTTCCTTAGAGTGATTCCTTTGCATTCGCATTCTGGTGTGAATTATAACTCAACTTATCCTTCAGAACTAGTGTCCTCCTCCCTTCTTTTGTATATGAACATTTCCTTGTAGTGTTCATCACACTCAATGGATTGCTTCATTATCCATCATAAGCACATTCTAAGCCACAGCCCGCTGAAATAGCCATCCTTTCGTAAGGCAAGTAGGACTGCGGTGTTTGCGTAGTCTTCCTCGATAACTTCTGTCCATTTCTGTTATAATCTTTCATTATTGTCATGCTTTAATTCTTCTTCTCTCCAGGTCCCTTATTCCTTAATAATTATTTGACTTGGTTGAAACTTGACTCATCTTTAGCATTCTTCCTCATAATTTCTTTTGGGACTAGCTCAAGGTATTCTTAATACTCATAACTCCTCTTGTCCCAATCCATCCTGACTTCTCTACTAGACTTATATTTAGTTCAACCAGATCTTCCAAGGTTCTTTGCATCCCACATTACATTATCATCAAGTTACCCATTCGATAAGCCTTTACGCACGTACATGTAGCATATACCCTTACCAATGGTAACTAAGCCATATTTCTGACTTTCTTTCATTTAGGCATTTGGTACAACGTAAGTCTGGGCCCCTTAACTCCATATCTCTTATGGGAGGGGGTGTAGTGGTAGGGTGTTATATTGCCTTGGCTAGTAACACTTGCATATTATCCACTTGCTGCATAGCGCCACAGTTCTGTCGCTTTTATTTTTAACCTTTACTCCTCTTTAAATCCCTATAATCTCCATCTATCGTGTACTAATTGGTATTCTAGTTCCCAAAACGTGTGCCAGCAGTTTCAATGGAGTGGTCATTAGACTTGTAATCATCCTACTTTTGTCCTGTTCCTATGAAACTCGATCAGATGCATTTTGAAGTGGAACCTTTCTATTTTCCTTAGTTACTCTCCTCCCTTTGGCTTGACCATCTTCTCTCTCCTGTACAAATCCCATACATACACTAGCGATCCTTGATTAACAAATTCCTAAAAATGAGAACTGTCCGATATTTCATAATACTAACGTCCATATTAGTCCTGTCATATTATTGGACTAGATGGAAAATTGGATGTGCCAATTCCTGTAATGATTTTCTCATATCCTTCTCATTGGCCCTGCAGGTAGGGCTAGAGCCTGTGGTGGGGTCACACCTGCAGCTGCCCTGACGGTAGTCTCATAGGGGTCCTTAGGCGGATCCTTTACGATAGAGGTCATAATTTCGGTAGGTCTGACTTAGTCGTATACTTATATTCCTCCTTATCTCTTGTGTTACTTTCTGACCTGTATTGGCAGTTAACGTTAGCCTAACATCCACTTTTAGAGCTGACCCCACATTCCTGTTTAGTTGTAACCCTTCTTTTGGCGTAATCGCAACTCTAACGAGAAGATAGGATCAGGGACGAGCTTTCCTACGTTGCCCTATAGCCTCCTGTTTAGAAGTATGGCACACTTCATACCCCTAAACAATACTATACTATACACTGCTCATAGGCATCCCCAGGACTGACCAGCTCTGATACCATTTTGTCACACCGCGACGAGGGGCATGACGGGCACCAGACCCTAACGGCCGAATACCACCTGACGTGACATAACAAAGCTTTAATACTACTATTCTAATCGTAACTATTATCATATGCACATAAGAACTCCTGCATGCAGAAAAGGCCCAACACATGGATAACATACTCATCTTTATGAACAACTTGTACATAAGCTAGCCGATAGGGCCGCAATATGAACTTCATAAAAATGTCATACAGTCGTCCAATCTACAACATGTGCATCATAAGTATACTGAAAACACGCATGACTCTGACACCTACTTTGCTGCCAATGAGCCTCTAAGAGTACGTACACCTGTCATATACATAACATGCAAACTTAACATGTACTCAACAAGAAAGCCCAGCACATTGGTGCTTGCTGACGTTCCGCTGAAGCTGGAAATCCTAACGAGGAGGTCCTCTACTCCCGCTATCAAGACCTGCAGCACAAAATGCAGCGCCCCAAGAAGTGCGACGGTCAGTACGGATAAAAGTACTAAGTATGTAAGGCAGGAATGTAATGACATAAATAGGACATAACGTAATATATCAAGATGAAAGAAACCTGGACATCTAAAGACAATACGAAATGCAATGTATGATAAAATCATTTTCATATGCAAATATATATATACATATAATATATAATGTACCCGGCCCTAACGGGACTCGGTGTGAAACGTACCCGGCCTTTTCAAGACTTGGTGTGTATAGCATCATCATCATATCATATCATCCCGCGTCCGAGGAAAATATGATCATATCATAACGTAACCGACCCTAATGGGACTCGGTGTGAATACCCAACAGATCAGTGGTTGCATATCTACGTGTCGTACCCGGCCGACTAAAGTGCGGCTCGGTGGAGTAAAATAGTGCATATATATATATAATGCAGGATGAGTCAAAGAAATAATATGGGCTTTCAGAGGGACATAAGGTCGTTATACCTCCGATTATATTATGGAACTCATTTTGAAGCCAAAGAATGACTCAAATGACATTTTTCATAATAATCGTTATAGGAAGCTTTCGTGAAGTGCACTGACATTTTAGCTAAGAGTCAATAAATATCATAACATCAGACGTTCATAATATCGTCAACACTAGGAGTTCCTAAATCATTGTAACAAGGTATGTATATTTATTTTCATATAAAAAGAAAGTGTTTAGAAAAATCCGTAGAAACACAAAGTTTTCGCAAAATATAATATCTTCCATAAAATATACATATTTACCATAAAAAACGAATTCGTCGTAAAATATACTTTTCATAAAAAATATAGGAAATTTGAGTGAATTGATTATGCACGGTAGTGGGCTCTAAGATTCGTGCCAAGGAAAATGGAAATGAAAACCTTACATACCATAGCTACCAAGCTGTTGCCCGAAAGTATTTTCGATCCTAAATGTTACACATCGAAAAATTTTACGTTGATGCACAACGAACGGACTAACAAAGGGCACGAAGGATACGATGTTTCAATAAGTAAGAAATAACATTTGATGATCCTAATTGAGATTTGAAAGACATTCGAGGTAAGAGAAGAAAGTTGTTAAGAAAGGCAAGGTATACGTTATGTATCGAAAAATATTTTTGAGTAAAAAGTTAATGATGACTTAATGATGTCTTGGAGAAGAGTTATAATGTCCCTTAAATTGTTGATGAGGTATTAAACAAGTGTTAAGAAGGTTCCATAAGGATTGGAGATCAAACGAGTTGACGAGAATAAGTTTCAGAAAAGCTGGGCATTATACGGTCCAACATATTGGCCGTATATCCCAGAATGGGGACTTCCACTGGACCAAAGATACGGTCAGACATACGGTCCATATAAAAAATACGGAACGTATGTTGATCTATAGAACTGGGTTGGGACAGGTTTTAAAATTAATATAAGGGACCCCAACCTTATTCGATTCATTTCATTTCTCACTCTACACCTCAAGAACTATCAAGAAATCTCTCCACACTTCCTCCACAAGAACTCAAGAGAAATTCATGATCAACTTCATCAAGCCAAGAGAATCAAGTCTAAGAAACTCATTAGGGTTCATCCAAGGCAAGAAATCCCATTGGAAGTGAACTAGGGTTTTGGCTCAAGCAAAGTGTTTCCACTCAAGGATCATTCCCACACGATATAAGGTAAGTTTTATGATCATTTCATGTTGTTTAAGGTATTGAGAGGTTGAAATACTTGGATTGTAGAAGGAGATAGAAAATGGGTTATGAATGTGAGAATAGTGATATTTTTGAGTTGTAGTTTGGAATGAGTCATGATTCTTGATATGTCGTGAATATAATTATGTTATAAATGATATTAAGAACATGGGATAAACATTATATTGCTAGTAAATGCAATAGTGTACTATGACCATGGTTATGGATGAATTGAAGTGAAATTTGGGAAATGTGGATAATATAGGTGTATGAAGATTGTTGTTTATGATGTTGTGGATGCTATTATAGACGTTTGGATTTTGATATATGTAGCTTTAGTCGAGTATGCTAAGCTATCGATTATCTAATGTTGGTACGAACTCTCTTGAATGTAGAAACGTGAGCATTGAAGGAGAACGATCAAGTGATAGGATAGACAAACAAAAAGGTATGTAAGGCTAGTCCCTTCTTTCTAAGGCATGACTCTTATGGCATGAATATTCCTATCTTTCCATGATTTTCCTACTTATCGGAAATTATGAGTCTAAGTTCATAAAAAGCCTCATAAGAGATAAAGATAAGAGATATGTTACGAGTATGATAATGATAATAATGAGTCCAAGTCTAGAATTCCAAAGCTCATGATACGATTCTTATGAAGTAAATGATTCCTTGATATTACTCATTGTTGCTACACTCACCTTATAATACTAGTTCCTTAAAGGTGAGGTAGGATGCTTATGAATACTCCATAATGAAATCGGGGGTTCTCGACCTTACATCAACCCGATGGAGTCATAATTGTCTTTGAGTTATTATGCATGCCTTATGATGAGTACTTTTCTTTGGACGCTCTGTTCATGCCCACTGGTAGATAGGGAGGTGACCCAGATTCGTAGGGGCTATCAACAAACTTTAAGAGCACTCTATTGTTCCGGATGTGCCATTGATTTATTATTTTGTGTATGTATATGTTGTGGGCACGATGGGGTCCTGTCCTGTCCATATGTCTAGTACTCTAGTAGAGGCTCGTAGATACGTATGTGTGGATAGTACGATCTCGCGATATCCTTATTGTATGTATATCATTTTGATAGCCGAAGGGCTTATGTATATAAAGGTAAATATGTTTCAAAGTGAAAATGGTTTTCCTATGATTATAAGCATAAGAATAATGAATGAATGTCGGGTGAGTACGATGAGTAATAGAATGAGTGGTGCTCGGTGGTTAGCTCCGGGTACCCGTTAGGGCCCCTAGTCGGGTAGTGACAAAAGTGGTATCAGAGCAGTTCAGTCCTAGGAAGTGTCTACGAGCCGTGTCTAGTAGAGTCTTGTTTATGGTGTGTTGCGCGCCATATTCATAAACAGGAGGCTATAGGGCTTTTAGGAAAAATGACTGTTCTTCTTCTTATGAACTCGTGCGATAGAGCCGTGTTATAAGATTTTCTCCTCCCTAATAGTGTGTTATGATTTCAGAAATGCCGGTAAAGAGAAAAGCTACAACCTCCTAGAAGGGCAAGACTACGATAGAAAGACGGGTAGAAAGGGAGCCGCGAACGAATATGGAAGAGGGTGAATAACATAATGAGGCCCCATCTAATACTTCTCCCACTCCCCTATTTTAGAAGAACAAGAGGGGGATTCGGTTTCAGCTCCTATGCCTACAGTTCCTCCACCGGCTGCTTCGGGTCAACAAATGACTGAAGCTATCCATTTATTGACGCAGTTAGTTGCCGCTCAGGCACAGCGGTAGAGTTCGGGTCCAAGTGGCAGGGCAGTTAGTACTAGAGCCCGTGATTTCATGAGTTTGAATTCTCCGGAGTTCTTTGGGTCAAAGTCGGATGAAGACCCCGCAAGGTTTTATTAATGAAATGTTGAGAACATTGAAGATTATTCATGCCTCCGAGACTGAATCTGTGGATTGGCATCTTATAGACTCCGAGATGCGGCGGTACTTTGGTATAATAATTGGATATCTTCAAGAAAAGAGAATGCGCCTCCTCCAGTTTTGCAAGAATTTGTAGATGCCTACATCCACCACTATTTACCACCCGAGGTCCGTCGAGCTAGAGCAGATAGATTCTTAAAATTGAAGAAAGGAAGTATGAGTGCCCGGGAGTATAGCCTCCAGTGTAATTCATTGGCTAGATATGCTCCGACAATGGTAGCCGACATGGGAGATAGGGTGCACAGGTTTGTGAGTGGCTTAGGGCCACATTTATTTAAGGATTGTGTAACGGCTTCATTGCAAGATGGGATGGATATTTTCCGCATTCAGGCCCATGCCCAGAACTTAGAAGAGCAATAACATCCACAAAGGGGTGAGCGTGATATTGATAGAGGGCAAAGTAAGAGGGCCAAATTTATGGGTGCCGATAGCGACTATAGAGGGGGATCGAGGTAGTCATATTCTAGACACCCAGGCCAGTCAGTGACTAGTGCACCTCCTCAGTTTGCAGGAAGGAGATTTGACCGCTCCACTCATTCAGGATATGGTCAGAGTTCGAAAGCCTCAGGTTCTCAGTTTGGGGGTGATTATAGCCAGAAGAGACCACCAGTACCGCGATGTAGTCAATGCTGTAAGTTAAATTCTGGTCAGTGTCCCCGAGGTTTAGATGTTTGCTATGCCTGTGGCTAGGTTGGACATATGATGCGAGATTGCCCATCGATGAGTGGTAGATTCAGGGTTCAGCCCACAGGATCAGCGGCTGGTTCTTCTTCTGTGCGCCCGACAGGGCAGACTCCCCATATTCTAGCAGGTCGAGCTAGAGGCAGAGGGGGAGCGTCCAGTTCAGGTGGTATCCAGCCCCATATCTATGCTTTAGCCAGACGACAGGATCTTGTGTCCTCCCCGGATGTGGTTACATGTATACTATCTGTATTTTATCATGATGTGTATGCATTGGTAGGTCTGGGTTCTACGTTATATTATATCACTCCGTATATTGTTGGTCATATTGGGGTGAAACCCGAGCCAATTTAATCGTTCGAGGTATCTACTCCGGTTGGTGATCCCGTGATAGCTAGACAAGTGTACAAAAATTGTGTAATTGTGATATGTGACCGCAAGACTAAAGTTGATTTAGTTGAGCTAGAAATGCTAGATTTCGATGTGATTATGGGTGTGGATTGGCTGGCCTCATGTTATGCTAATGTTGATTGCCGAATGAAAGTAGTTCGATTTCAATTTCCAGGAGAGCCCATGCTTGAATGGAAGGGTAATACAGCATCTCCAAGAGGTAGGTTTATTTCCTACCTTAAAGAGAGGAAGATGATTGCTAAAGGCTATATTAATAACCTAGTCCGAGTTTGTGACACCGAAGCAAAGCCGCCGACTTTTCAATCCATCCCGATAGTGAACGAATTTTCGGATGTATTTCCAGATGAACTTCCAGGCCTTCCTCCGGAAAGGGAGATAGATTTTGCTATAGATGTACTACCAGACACCAAGCCTATTTCTATTCCTCCTTACCGAATGGCTCCCGCCGAGTTGAAAGAGCTAAAGGCACAACTGAAGGATGTGCTTGAGAAGGGGTTTATTAGGCCTAGTTCATCCGTGGGGAGCACCTGTCCTATTTCTGTGAAAGAAAGATGGTTCCCTACGGATGTGTATTGATTACAGACAGTTGAATAAGGTGACGATAAAGAATAAATATCCTCTTCCGAGAATCGATGATTTGTTTGACCAATTACAAGGAGCCAAGTGGTTTTCCAAAATAGACCTGAGGTCAGGTTATCATCAAGTGAGAGTTCAAGAAGAAGGTATTCCCAAAATAGCTTTCTGAACGATATATGACCATTATGAATTTCGAGTGATGTCATTTGGATTAACTAATGCTCTGGCAGTGTTTATGAATTTGATGAATAATGTATTTAGGCCTCTTTTAGACCTATTCGTGATAGCGTTCATTGATGATATTCTGGTATACTTTCGGACAAAATCGAAACATGCAGACCATCTACGTATAGTTTTTGGAATTCTTCTGACTCGAGAATTGTATGCAAAGTTTTCAAAGTGCGAGTTTTGGTTGAATTCTATGACATTTTTGGGCCATGTTATTTCAGATGATAGCATTCGAGTGGATACTCAAAATATTGAAGCTGTGAAAACATGGCCAAGGCCTACAACGCCCACGGAAGTCCGTAGTTTTCTGGGATTCGCAGGTTACTATAGGAGATTCGTGGAAGAGTTTTCATCTATTTCAACCCCATTGACGAAGCTAACCCAGAAGTCAGCTAAATTTCAATGGAATGATGCTTGTGAACGCAACTTTCAAAAGTTGAAGGACATATGAACCTCAGCCCCAGTCCTGACACTCCCAGAAGGGCCAGATGGTTATGTTGTATACTGTGATGCTTCTGGTGTTGGGTTAGGATGTGTATTAATGCAGCACGGTAAGTTCATTGCTTATGCTTCGAAGCAGTTACGGAAACATGTAAAGAACTACCCAACTCATGATCTTGAATTGGCTGTAGTTATTCATGCACTAAAGATGTGGAGACATTACTTGTATGATGTTCACACAGATCATAAGAGTCTTCAATATATTTTCAAGCAGAAGGAGTTAAATCTGTGGCAGAGGCGATGGTTGGAATTATTGAAAGATTATGATGTGAGTCTTCAATATATTTTCAATAATCCCACTGTTTCATCCTTGGACATAGAGGTGAAAGAGCATCAATATGAAGATCCTCAGTTGAGCCACTATAGAGACACATTTTATGAAAAAGCGAAGTCTCTATTTGAAACTTCTATAGATGGAGTTCTTAGATACCGAGACAGGCTATGTGTTACGAATGTTGCAGAATTACGTCGTCGAATTCTAGAAGAAGCTCATTATTCTCGGTATTCTATTCATCCAGTTGCGACAAAGATGTATCATAATCTTAAGTTAATGTATTGGTGGGATGGAATGAAGAAAGACATAGCAAAATTTGTAGCTCAATGTCCAAACTGTCAACAACTGAAAATTGAACGTCAAAATCCAGGAGGATTATTGCAAGCAATGGAAATCCCTACTTGAAAATGGGAAGTGATCAACATGGATTTTATTATGGGGTTACCTCGTTCCCGAAGAAAATATGATTCCATATGGGTGATCGTGGACAGACTCATGAAAGCAGCCTATTTTTTTCCCAGTTAGCACTACATATACTGCAGAAGATTATGCAAGGCTATATCTTAAGGAGATTGTGCGACTTCATGGTGTGCCAGTGTCTATTATTACTGACAGAGGAGCACAATTTACAGCTAAGTTCTGAAAATCTTTCCAAGAAGGTTTGGGTACTCAAATAAAGCTTAGCAAACATTTCATCCGTAAACTGATGGGCAAGCCGAACGTACCATTCAGACCTTGGAAGATATGCTACGAGCATGTGTACTAGATTTCGATGGTAGTTAGGATGACCACTTACCCCTTATTGAGTTTTCATACAACAACAACTACTATTCCAGTATTCAAATGGCTCCGTATGAAGTTCTATATGAAAGGAAGTGCAGATCCCCAATTGGGTGGTTTGAAGTAGGAGAGGTACAACTAATATGACCTGAGTTGATTCAACAAGCAATGGAAAAGGTCAAAGTTATCCGAGATCAATTGGTGACAGCCCAAAGTCGCCAGAAATCTTATGCGGACAACCGGCGGCGAAACTTAGAATTTCAAGTTGATGACTGGGTATTCTTAAAGGTGCCGCCAATGAAAGGAGTGATGAGATTTGGTAAGAAAGGGAAGTTGAGTCCTCGATATATAGGACCTTATACGATTGTCCGCAAGGTGGGCCAAGTAGCTTACGAATTGGACATACCCTCAGAGTTGGAATCGGTCCATCCGATTTTCCATGTCTCAAAGATCCATAAGTGTGTTGGATATCCTACTAGGATCGTACCAGTAGATGATGTTCAAGTGACAGACAAATTGACTTATGAAGAAGTACCTATGGCTATACTAGATAGGCAAGTACGAAAACTTAGGAATAAAGAAGTAGCTTCAGTCAAAGTCTTATGGAGGAATAATAACCGAGAAGAAATGACTTGGGAAGCAGAAGAAAATATGATGTCTAATACCCACACTTATTCCAACCCCCTGAAGAGATCCAACATGAAATGTCAAGATTATGAGGTATGTATGTTTTCTTTTTGTGCTTTTTGGTCGCGTGTGGCCAAACTTTATTGCTATTATGTTGTAGCCCTATGAGGCATTGTTATTATGGGCTGTTGTGATAGGATGGTAGTGCCATATTACAGGGAAAACTCTGGCAAAATTTTCGTAGCATTCCCGAGTGCTTAACATTCGAGGACGAATGTTCCAAAAGGGGGGAAGAATGTTACATCTCGAAACAATTTCCGTTGATGCACAACGAATGGAGTAACAAAGGGAACAAAGTATACGATGTTTCAATAAGTAAGAAATAGCATTTGATGATACTAATTGAGATTTCAAAGACATTCGAGGTAAGAGAAGAAAGTTGTCAAGAAAGGCAAGGTATACATTATGTATCGGAAAAGATTTTCGAGTAACAAAAGTAATGATGACTTAATAATGTCTTGGAGAAGAGTTATAATGTCCCTTAGATTGTTAATGAGGTGTTAAAAAAGTTTTAAGAAGGTTCCATAAGGATTGGAGATCAAACGAGTCGACGAGTACGAGTTTCAGAAAAGTTGGGCATTATACGGTCCAACATACTGGCCGTATGTTAGGTCGTATGTTCTGCCCATAATGGGGACTTCCACTGGACAAAAGATACGGTTAGACATACGGTCCATTAAAAGATACGGACCGTATGTTGGTCCGTAGAACTGGGTCGAGACAGGTTTTAAAATTAATATAAGGGACCCCAACCTTATTCAATTCATTCTCTTTCTCACTCTACACCTCAAGAACCCTTTAGAAGGCTGTCCACACTTCTTCCACAAGAACTCAAGAGAAATTCATGATTAACTTCATCAAGCCAAGAGAATCAAGTGTAAGAAACTCATTAGGGTTCATCCAAGGCAAGCAATCCCATTGGATGTGAACTAGGGTTTTGGCTCAAGTAAAGTATCTCCACTCAAGGCTCAATACCACACTATATAACGTAAGTTTTATGATCATTTCATGTTATTCAAGGTATTGAGAGATTGAAAGACTTGGATTGTAGAAGGAGATAGAAAATGAGTTATGAGTGTGAGAATAGTGGTATTTTTGAGTTGTAGTTTTGAATTAGTCAAGATTCTTGATATGTCGTGATTATAATTATGTTATAAATGATATTAAGAACATGGGATAAACATTATATTGCGAGTAAATTCAATAGTGTACTATGACCATGGTTATGGATGAATTGAAGTGAAATTTGGGAAATGTGGATAATATAGGTGTATGAATACTGTTGCTTATGATGTTGTGGATGTTATTATAGACGTTTGGATGTTGATATATGATATGGGGAAAGTTGTATAAAAAAAGGAAATGCTGCCCAATTTTCTCTAGCTTTAGTCGAGTAAGCTAAGCTATCGATTAGCTAATGTTGGTACGAACTCTCTTAAAGGTAGAAACGTGAGCATTGAAGGAGAACGATCAAGCGTTAGGATAGCTAAACAAAACGGTATGTAAGGCTAGTCCATTCTTTCTAAGGCATGACTCTTTTGGCATTAATATTCATATCTTTCCATGATTTTCCTACTTATCGGAAATTATGAGTCTAGTTTCATAAAGAGCCTCATAAGAGATAAAGATAAGAGATACGTTATGAGTATGATAATGATAATGATGAGTCCAAGTCTAGAATTCCAAAGCTCATGATACGATTCTTATGAAGTAAATGATTCCTTGATATTACTCAATTTTTCTACACTCACCTTATAATACTAGTTCCTTCAAGGTGAGGCAAGATGCTTATGAATACTCCATAACGGAATCGGGGGTTCTTGACCTTACATCACCCCGATGGAGTCATAACTGTCTTCGAGTTATTATGCATGCCTTATGATGAGTATATGATGATGAGATTACACCGCACCTATAAGGCCGGGCAGACACTGCTAAGGCAGGCAGCGTATACACCATGTCCAGATGGCTTGGGCAGACACCACTAGTAGGCGCCATGAGATGTTTACCCCGGACACGGGAGGCCTGGACGCGGGCTAATGATGATCACACCGTACCTATATGGTCGGGCAGCTTATATATATATATATATATATATATATATATATATATATATATATATATATATATATATATATATATATATATATATATATATATATATATGTGTGTGTGTGTGCATACATGATATGATGATGTTTATAAAGTAAGTCAGCATGCATTATTTCTATCATGATTGACAATCAGTTACAGGTTGTTCTTCACTTGATGTCTCCTTATTTCATTGATGTATCATTATTGTTTATGCCTTACATACTCAGTACAATGCTCGTACTGACGTCTTTTTCTTTGGACGCTTTGTTCATGCCCACAGGTCGACAGGGAGGTGACCCAGATTCGTAGGGGGTATCAGCAGACTTTGATAGCACTCCATTGTTGCGGAGGTGCCATTGAATTATTATTTTGTGTATGTATATGTTTTGGGCACGACGGGGTCCTGTCCCGTCCATATGTCTTGTACTCTAGTAGAGGCTCGTAGATACGTATGTGTGGGTAGTATGGTCTCACGATGTCCTTATTGTATGTATATCATTTTGATAGTTGACGGGCTTATGTATATAAAGGTAAATATGTTCCAAAGTGAAAATGGTTTTCCTATGATTATAAGCATGATAATAATGAACGAATGCAGGGTGAGTAGGATGAGTAATAGAATGAGTGGTGCTCGATGGTTAGCTCCGGGTACCCGTCATGGCCCCTAGATGGGTCGGGACACTAAATTGGTCCTTCTTTCGCACCTATATGAGGATATGTGATCTGGGTAAGTCTCAATTTTGTTTGCATGTCAACACTTTGGTATTATTTTCCCAATTATCCTGAAGTTACAGAAATTCGGGCAGCATTTCCCCTCTGTTTGTTACGTCCCAAGTCACGACAGTAGCAGCAACAACAACAACACTTACCAACAATAAAACCAACAACAACAATAATTAATCAGAGTCCGTATCCATGCAAACCCATCAACAACACCCATTACCATCCATCAACAATATCCACTTTAGATTATTTCGGTTTCCACCAATTCAACTTAATAGGAGCTACATCTAGCAAGATCCAATACGAATTTATGTATCTTTAATAATAGAGAAAGGATCTTACATTAAATGGGCTTGTTTATGTGTACTACCACTCGGGCTTGAGGTTTTTGCCCCTTTGAACAATAACCCGTTGACGAAAAATGGAAATTATGGGATTATATGCCTTTCCTGAGCTTAATTTGTGGTTGGATCTACTAGTCTTCAGCTAACAATGATGTATGGACTTTAAGGGATGAATGTGGAGAATTTTAGCACTTTGTGGTTTATAAAATGAGGATAAATAGGGAGCTAAGGGGTAATTATAGGTCTGAAAGTCGGGTTGGGCCGAATTGGGCTGAGCCCAGGTTTGCCCTTCGCAGTTCTTGCAGTCCGTCTTAAAATGCTCATAACTCCTTACTCGGATGTCGTATCGACAGAAAATTTATTCCGTTGGAAACTAGACTCGATGAGCTTCAATTTTGTTTGCTTATTTACTCCATAACTCCTTATATGCTAGTAGATATTTCCTGCTAAAGTTGGACCAGAAATTTCTTTTGAAATTTTGCCAAGTTTTTCCAAAAGCTTTGACAACTAACTTTCTTCAATCCGCTTGGCCTCGGAACCTTTAGTTATTCTCTTAATACTTGTTAGAAGTCTTTCTTAGCCTTAAAAGAGTTCCATGACTCTTCCGGGCTCACGTTAATTTACTTACGACACTAATGATACGAAATTCTTCTAAGGTGTAACACCTGTTCGTCATGACTTATATCCTGTGTATGCTCACGACGTTATCCTTCCATAAGCTCCTTCTCCGAAAATACGCCATGAGTACGGAACGTCCTTAGCTCCCGGGAGGGATGAGGTGTAACACTAAATGCCTATAGCCTCTCGCGGATGGGTGCGAACGTCGACGCATCATTTCATAAGACTCTACTAGACATTGCTCTTGTACTCGTGAGACCGGTAACCTAGGGCTCTGATACCAACTTTTCACTACCCAAATTGCGGGTCGTGGTGGCACCCACACAATTCTCTATAGTAGGCGTACCATTTCCAAAGCATTAACCACATTTTTAACGACAAGTGCGGAATTGAAATAATTAGAAACATAATCTAAATCGTAATGACATAAACAAGTGATGAAACAATACTTTTATAAATAAATTACCAAAAATCTTATCTTACAAGGTACAAGAGCTTCTATAACAAATTACAAGATTTGAAAAGACATACAAACTCCAAAATCATAAACACTGTCTCTAAGGGTAAAATAGATAAGGTATATAATAGTTCGGAAAGCAGAACTGGCTAGAGGCTCACCCAGAACATCTCCGTGAAATCCTCAGAATCTATCCCGATATCTCAAACTTTAACCTGGAACAACTCTGCACCCTGAAAAAAGATGTAGCATGAGTACAAACACACGTACTTATGGGTATCGTAGGCTGACTAAGATTAGTTAACATCTATGAAATACAAAAATCAATGAGTAGAATAGATAAGATAGTCAACAACAACAACTGGCACAGTAAGACTCAATATATTCCGGTCATACCTAGGTTAAAGCTTCTAAACCATAAGTCTACCAAGTTATCAAGAAATTCCTCAACCATAGACTATAACATAAGTACAACACCAACAAGAATACAATGGAATAATGTATGATGCGATAATAAGAAGTGCAATGCAGATGAGGAGCAATGTCATGCCATAATCAATGTCTCAAACCTATACACATATGCTATAAGCATTTTCGCTACAATAGTCATGACCTATGGGGGACTCATAGCGTCCACGCACTAGCCACTCTGGAACAGACCTCGGATTGTGACTCTGCCACTATATCCGGTACAAACCTCGTTTTATAACAATAATCATGTTATTTCCATGTTTCTCTTTCTTTCCATTTCAAATCTGTTTCCATAACTCTTTCATCATGTATGAATGTATGAATGCAAGAATGAGGAATCACATGTAATCAATTCCAATATATATGATATGGAATTCACAAGCACCATAATGCCAATTCAATCTTTACACGAATTATCAATCATTCCATGGAAATGTATCAGATATTCAATCCCACTCACAACAAATAGAACTAACATATCCCACATCAACACAACCATATATCAATAATTATATAAACTATGGCGATAAGCCCACATAATCAAAAATCATACCAATCTAATGGATTTAACACCACGACCATGCCCGAAGGCCTATCATGCTTTCCCCATCAATAACTACATAACACATGCGATTCGCTAATCAAAGTCTAAGAAGGTATGTCATAACCTACCTCGATTGCCGAACACGAACCACGAACCTTCATGTCAAAGTTTTTACATCTCGTAACATCCCCGAACCATTTCGATTCTAATAAATAGGTCATTGAAGTTATAAAAACTCCAACGGTACATATACCCCTATACTTGAAATAACCCCAAAATGACTCTAAAAGTGACCTCGAGCCCACAAGGGCAAAATAAAAAATTTAACGGAAGGTAAGTCAACTAGGAGTCCCAATGATTAACAACCTAAGTTTCGTACTCCCTCTGTCCCAAAAAGATTATCTTAGTTTTACTTGGCACAAAGTTTAAGAAACAAAGGAAGACTTTTGAAATATGTGGCCAAAACAAGCCATAGATATTTGTGTGGCTGTAAATCATCTTATAAATTCAAATTGTTTCTAAATATAGAAAGGTGCCAATCTTTTTGGGACAGACTAAAAAGGAAAGGAAGACAATCTTTTTGGGACAGAGGGACTACTTATCTAATCCCAATTGAGCCTTCAAATCCTCTAATCCACTAAAATTCCCGAAGTCCAAGAAAACTAGACTAACCCATTTGAAAATCCATTTTAGAGTTGAGATTGGAGTTAAAAGTACCTACCCAAGCTAAACGCTATGCTAATCCTCTACATTAGCCCAAGATTCTAATTTAAGGAAATCATTTACCCACCTAGGTTTTTCAAGTCCAAAACCAAAAAGGGAGTTTTTCACCCAAACCCAAAACCCAACTAGATGTCAACTAAAGAGAAGAATAAAGATAGAAGGAAGTAAACAAATGAAGGTTAGAACTTACCCATCTCCAAGAACTTAAGGATTCCTCCGAATTTCTTCCAACATAAGCTAAGGAAATGTAATTGCGTGGAAAATGAGGTCCAATCCCAAATTGGGAAAAAAAATACCAAAATTTGAATTTCCCACCAATTCTCCAAAGTCGTCTAAAGATAAAACCTTACCAGCATAATCAGCTTAGGGGACTTGAAATTTCTCATGACCACACCAATTATTCTTTTCGACCAAAATAAATGTAAATAAGAAATAAATCTCGAGAAGGTGTTTTTACCAAAATAAAAAATGGGTCGTTACAAGGAATGACGCAAGATTGCATGGCATTAGAAGGTTCTGACATAAGAACCAAATTAACAAGTGTGATACTCCCCACCGAAGTGAGGGAGTGAGAATTCCTAGCACTTAAATGACTTTTAAATTTATTCGCCAAGTAATTAAAGTACCTACAACCAGCCCAACCATAAAGAATGGGTACACCTAAATAGTGACTCAAATAGTTAGAATGTTTAAAGCCAGAAAGCTGTTGACGGCTAGAATAAGCTCTGGAGTGCAATTTTTTCAAACACAAAAAGCCGTCTTTTCCAAATTAATTTTCTAACCAGAGCAAGTACAGAAATCCTCAAACACATCAAAAACTACATGTAACTGATCAAAAAAAGCCTCTGCAAATAAGAGAAGATCGTCCGTGAAAAATAGGTGAGATAAAGGGGGTCCGTGTCTACACAAATGAATAGGACGTTAAACACCATCTATGACCGCTTTATTAATGCCTTGGGATAACCTTTTCATGCAAAGCATAAAAAGATAAGGTGATAATGAGTCACCCTGCCTAATTTCTCCTGAAGGAATAAAAGAATCTATGAGTTTTACATTCGAATTACTAGCCGCCCAACTTTTACCAATCACATTAATCATGGCAGTAGGTAACCCAACCTCCACAAGAGTATCATAAATAAAATACCAATGAAGACGATCATAAGCTTTTTCTAGATCAACCTGAATCATTATTCACCTTTGATTGCCTCGTTTCCTTGGCTTAAAGTGAACAACTTCTTGAGCAATGATAATATTATCAACAATTTGGCGTCCGAAACAAAGCTAGTTTGCGTCCTACCAATAAAAGTAGGGAGACAAACTTTCAACCGATTGGTAAGGACTTTCGTTAAAACATTAAAAATCACAGGAAACAAACTAATAGTTTTGAAATAAGAAATAACAGAGGGACTATCTTTCTTAGGGATAAGAATAATGATAGCCTTACATATTATATCATCATCTTGCCATCTAGAGACTCCTACACAAACTTACATATAGAGCTTTTAACAATCTCCCAATTGGATTGGAAAAAATTGAAGAAAAAAAAACCCCATCAACACTTGCCTCCTTGAATGGTTTAATCTCAAAAAGAGCATTATGAACTTCGTCAACCGAAACTATTTATTATGAAAAATCATGCACTCATCAGATATAGGAGGAAAATAGCCCCTGATAGGATAAGGAGGGGCAATGGTCGTAGCTGATGTATAAAGTGCACCAAAAAACTCCACAGCATGCTTCTCCAAAATAATTTTATCAAAGCACTACTCAGAGTCATCAATCTTCAAACAGTCAACAATAGCCTTTCTGCGTCGTACCTTAAAATGAGCATGAAAATACGGCGCGTTTCGGTCCCAGAGACCAACCAATTAGCATGAAATTTTTGTATCCAAAAGATTTCCTCCTAATTCAGAATAGTTTCATATTCAAGACGCAAATTAATTTCAAGATTAGTGTTATACCCCGTATATTTATACGTCGAATTATTCGCAAGGAAATCGACTCAAGTTAAAGGCAAAATTATCTTCGGACATGAAATAGGAACCTTTAATTTTCAATTTTAATTATTACATAAATTGTTTATAAATTTTATTTAGTGTAGAAATATTATTGGAAATTATGGATTAATTAATTGTGATTAGATTATTAAGTGGGAATTATTAATTAATTAATTAAATTAATTAAAGTTAATTACTTTGGTGGGCCCCACCCGATTATTAAAAAAAAACAAAGCACAATTATATGACACATTAGGTGATATGTGTAGGGACCAAGACAAAGGTTTATAAGTTAAAAGATGATTCACAAAGGTAACATTTCATGTTTAATTAGTAAAAGAACATTTTTTTTTTCTAAGAATGGCAAGCAACATCTCGGCCAAAACCATGGCTGGCCGAGAATGGTTTTGAGCAAGAGGGAGTGTGGAAGCTTGGATTTTAAGCAATTGAAGGTGTTCAAGGAGTTGCAACATGAATTGGATTTTAAGTCGGAGAAGAAGAAATTGCGAAATTTGAGCAATTAAGAGTAGAAATTCCTCTGAGGAAATTAAGGTAAGATTTTCTTGTTTTATGATGTAATTGTGTTAATAGTATTGTAATGGAATTATTAGAATTGGATTGGACGAAATCGGAATTAAGAAAATGAATGAAATCGATGTTATAGGGAATTGTGGGTTGAAATGGATTTAGAAAGGTTGTTGGGTTGTTAGAATTGTTATGGGCTGAATTGTGAGAATTATATATATATATATTTCTGTTGTTGGTATTTCTGTGTTAATAGGAGAATAATTGGAAATTCGGGTTAGGCGAATATATAGGGGAAATGCTGCCCGATTTTCGTTAAATCCTTAATAATGAAAAACCCTTAACGAGGAAGTATAAGTTAAAGAACAAGTTCTATAAAGTGATGGGCTACGGATTTACGAGCAAGAAAATATAGTTACTTACGATAATATTACCTTTATGTTAACTCGACTAAAAGAGCAATAAAGCGAACGGTTTTGCGATTAGTCGTCAACAGGTATTAGCCTATCCCTTCTTTATTTTGGCATGTCTTAGACTTACATGATGAATGATATGAACTTTGGGACAATTGCATTCATAAGCTGTGAGTGATATTTATGATTCTTATTCACTTCTTGATATTACAATTCTCAAGTGATTGAGCCTCCCTTTTTAGTTTCCTGTACGTTGGATAATAATCGATATATACCCGTTCCTATTCTTAGGAACTCTATGACAACTAGTGACTGGACTTCTATAAGGTGTTTCATACTACAGTGACATATGACTATGATCCGTAAGGCTTTGTGATAAATTTATGATGACGTTCAGGGGATGTTTGATATGTTTCCGAGTGACATTCGAAAGGTATTTGATACGACTGTTGTCTTGATTTTCAAATGGTAATTTGTGTTGATTATTCTACTGAGTCTTTGAAAATGTTTTAAATTGCATATAGTTTCTCACTACTCTGCTCGTGCATGCCTCAATATGTCTTTCACCGAGTCCCGGGCCGGGTATGTTATCGTGCACAGTGTCGCTGCATTATTCACCGAGTCCCTTACTAGAGGGCCGGGTACGGTATATGTATATGATGATATGATTATGGCACCGAGTCCCATGATGGGCCTGGTACTGTATACTTGTACGCGACTTTATTCACCGGGTCCTTTACTAAAGGGCCGAGTACGGTATATATATATGATGATATGATGATATATGATGATATGATGATATGATGACATGTTATGGCGGGCAGGAGGGCATATGATGACTTTATTCACCGAGTCCCTCACTAGAGGGCCGGGTACGGTATATATGTATATGATAAATGATGTTGACATGCATGATTTATGTTTTAAAGGCAAGTGTTTTGGTATTCTAGACATTGTACTTGTTTTCTGTACTCCTTATTTCAGTTATGATCTTGTTTACTGTATTTCATGCTTTACATGCTCTGTACATATTCCGTACTCACCTCCTTCGGGGGGGGGGGGGGGGGGGGGGCTGCGTGCAGATACTCGCTTTGGTGATCCGCCAGCTTAGGACTCCCTTTCTGCTGTCTTGGAGAGCTCCGTTGTTCCGGAGTCTACACTTTTGGTTTGAATCTTATGATATATATATATGTATATGCTATCCAGGGGTACGACGGGGGCCCAGTCCCATCATATTTCGCTATTCGTATTCTTAGAGGTCTGTAGACATATGTGTGGGTTGTGTATGGGTTATGTTCAGCTATGTCTATACAATGTGCTGTGGTATGATGTTCGTCTATAGTAGCAGCCTCGTCGGCTTGCTTATGATATTGATATGTGATGGCATCCTTGTCGGCTTGCGTATTATTTGATATGATTAGTTGCGACTCCTCAGGAGACAGTGATCTGGAAGTATATATATATATGACGATGTTATGAATTTTGTAGTTCCTTTATAAGTTTCCGTATTTTCGTAGTTTCAGTTTGATTATATTTAATAGGTTCATGTACGGGTGTCCAGTTCGGGCACCAGTCACGGCCTGTGGGGTTGGGTCGTGACAAAAGTGGTATTAGAGCAGTTCGTCCTCGGAGTGTTTACAGACCGTGTCTAGTAGAATCTTGTTTATCGGTGTGTTGTGCACCACATCTATAAACATGAAGCTACAGGACATTTAGGATGTTACCTTTCTTTCATATCTAAGATCGTGTGATAGAGCCCAGCCATAGGAAATGAAATTCCTTATACTAACCTTTGATTTCAGCTGAAGAACGACATCGACAGAAGAAAGCAACCGATGATATTGGCAGTTACAGGGTACACAGGTAAGTTACAGTGCGAAAGAGGGATGTTGGATAAGGTAATAATATTGAAACATGAGTGAAACGCTAAGTAGGAGGATGAACGAGGAGATGGATAGGAAAGTATAGCACAACAGATCGTCCAAGGATCAGGTACGTCTCGAGGTGCGATATGTGAGGTAAGTTCCGACACCTTTATACCTTTTACTCGAAGTTGGGAGCCCTCTGTGGCTATGATATGATATATGTGTATATATGTTGGCCCTGTGAGGCATTGTTGGTATTTCCTGCGTGCAGGTTTTGGGATTGTAAGAAGTACAGAGGAAACTCTGCCCAAATTTTCCCAGAAATAGGAAAAAGAAAAGAATGAGGTATAGAGGTTCATAACATGTCTTGAAAGTTGATACCGATAGGGTAAATTTATTATGTTGGACTAAAGTTTTAAGAGATACCCTCTATGTTATCCGTAAGGGGCACTATTCTTACTTGGTAAATTTTATTTTGAAAAAAATCATATATGAGCAGCAAAGTTTGGAATTCATTTGGACGGACCAGAATACTGTCCAACCGCATTTTTGCCTTAGAAAAATCTTAGGGTGAAGGGAAAAAGCGTCCAGCAATTAAGTTTCACCTTATTGGAAGAGTACAAAGCATACAACAAGTAGTTTATGACCTAAATAATTCGTTCACGACTCAAGGATAAATCTGATGGTAAACTATGTGAATTAAGCGATAGAAGTCTCATGGTGCTTGTCGGATTCTAGTTATTCTTGTGTGGTTTCAGAGGACGCTTCATGGTGATGTAACCTTGGAGTGGGAGTGTTCTTGTGTTATTTGAGTTTATTAGTTTTAATCAACTAATTGGAGATGGAATTCGTGGAAGGAAAAGTCAAACTTGGGAGCTATCATGGATCATGTGTTCCACGAGTTATTGATGAAATACTAGGATGATTCGGAAGGGCTTGTGATACTAAGGGATGATTTAGAAAAAGGTGGCAACTCTTAACAAAACATTTTATTGAGGTATCGAGTGAACCGATAAGTAGGGATAAATTACGACGAGTTTACAGTTAAAAGGGAGTAGTAGTATGATTGAGATAAAAGTACGGAGGAAGAAGAGTTATGACAAATTATGAAGGTATTGATAAGACAGTTTGTGAGATATTAAGGATAAGATTGATCAGAAAGGGTGAAGGGTTAAGTACGCCTAGTCCACAGAGTGTAATTAAAACATAGTAAGAATCGTGAATGAGGTTAAGAAGTGTTACGTTATAGGTTGGATTACGAGCAGGATGTAATATGAATACCATAAGGATTGTTATATAAATTAGTAAAGCCTAGCAAGGAAGTAACTAAAGGATATGACGTGATTAGTGTGAGACGGAAAAGCAAATGTAGAACGAATAAGAAAGACTTACAAAAGTTCTATAGGGAAAGTTCAGAATAGAAGTCAAGTGGTAACGAAAGTGCTGGCGAGCACAGGAAGAGAAGGAGTTAATAGAAGGAAGAAGATAAGAAGAAAGCGAGTAGGATTACAGTGTGGCGATATGTTATGACGTGTATAGCTGAGAAAATGAGTAATATAAGCGACAAAATTGTGAAAGACCAACCTAAAGAAAGATGAGCAACGAGACAGAATGAATGCCAGAAATGACTGGTATAATGAGAACAAATAGGGATGAACATAATATGTTTTGACAATGAAAAAGGGGTTATGTAGAAGTAGTGTTTTCTGAAGGATATAGGAGTAGCATGAGATTCCTCGTGCACAAAATAAAAGATGGACATAGACTGGAGAAATGAAAGGAATACTAAAGGAAGCACTCAAGACGGACGTACTTAATTGAGTATGAGTATAGGATAAAAGGGAAATATATAGCTACAAACTTAAGGTGTAGTACGACGAAAAAGGTGATAAGACAAGACCACTAGTAAGACGAATTTGATATGATTTTGAGTAAGTTAGAAGTTAGTGTTGGTTATACAACGAGGGTGAAAGAGCATGAGGCATAAAGGAGTACTGCGTATATGTGACTTCACCTCGGAAATAGTGAAATCCTTAAAGGACAAGGATTGTGGATTTGCGAAACAACTGATGTATTTTGAGTTTATTAGAAGAAACAGGTGATATCCGTTGGGATAAAGATAGTGTTATAAGAAAGCTTGGGACGCTTATCGTTAGAGTATAAGTGCTACCGAATGGAGAATTTGAAACGACAAGCACTAGCTAATTACTGATTGGAATGAATGGAATGTGACTTCAGATAAATTGCTACATTAATTACATTACTCGAGTACCAACCATCAGATAAGATTTTGTACTATATATCGAGAGTTCTCATTTCCTCGTGATTGTGTTGGAGTTTCATACATGGGTAATCTAAATAATAGATGATATAAAGGAAGACATGGATATGGTGCAGTATACCAAATGTATTGGAAAAGAATCATATGAATTTGAAAAATTGGAAATGGGGACATAGAGTAGAATATAAATAGATAATGATGTAGGTACACCCAAAAGAGGGGGGGGGGGGGGGAGCGGATGAGAGAGATGCAAGTGTAAGATGAAAACAACCGACACTGTAACACACTTAATGTGGATATTTTAACTTCAAGTGAGATCCCTTGTTGAGACAAGTTAGTAAGATTTGAAAGCCAGCAATAAACGGATAGAAGTCAAGATGGTATTTAAGACAACGCTGAGAATTATCAGTAAAGATCTTGGATAATATGACATCAGAAGGTGGAGGCATACAAAAAGGAAGAATGCGACAAGAGAATGGTAACAAGTAACTTAAAGGATATTAGAAAGGATAGCAAGGCTATATTGGATTAGGAGTTAAGATGTTGGCAACAGATTTATTGGCTAATGATATTGTGACATATAAGTAGCAAAGAGAAAGGATAGGAAATCTCTCCTATAGTAGAATATGAGAAAACTGAATGGTAAGTAAAGGAAGGGAAAGGAGTATGACAAAATAGATAGCAAGTGAGTTTTAGTACAATAAGATATGTAGAGGAGAATAAACCAGGAGAAGGAAAGACTATGTCTAAGATTGGATGCACTTTGAACAAATTGTACAATAATAGTTATGCAACCTATGAATATTTGTATGCTAAGAATGAGACCAAGTGAGTACTTGATGAGAAGAGTAAGAATTCAGTACTAACAACGTGATTGTGATATTTTGGATATAAAAAAGAAAGGTATAAGATGGTTTAAGGCAAAACTATAGAGATATAATTAGTACTGAGGGCAAAAGCCATAGTTGAGCCTTGATATCAATTGAAAGATATAAGAGAAGAACATAGGGACTGCATAAAGACTAGCGTAGCGACGCTAAGGTATTTTCCGGGTTGATTTGAGCACCTACACATACTCGTGTAAAGATTGCAATAGGATGCGTAATAGGAGAACTAAGAGAAAATTTGAGTAAAGGGGCAATCGAAGAGTTTGAGTCAAAAATAGAGAAACGACACGAGATAATATGTCTAAAGTATTGACAGTTAGGGTAAAGGAAATTATGAAATGATTTAACCGAGACAATCAGAACAAGCGAGTTACGGGATGACAGTGAAGTTATAAAATGAGGGAACTCTAGCGCTATTTGATAGCCAACCCTAAAGATCGAGATCAAGAACTAAAAGCAAGTGATAGTTAAAAACCTTTAAAAGAATGTAAGAAAGTGACACATGATGCTGAGGATCCCAGAATACGGACTGTAACAGCAGAGTAAAGCAAAAATATTAGAGTGGAAAAATGTTACCCTCTGGGAAATTTCGTTTTACTCGTAGAACTTGCAAAGGGTCTACAGGTTACCAGAGGAATGCAATACTCCAGGGATATTAAAATCTAATGAACCGACGAGGGATGTCTGCGCGTCATAAAAATCTTATTTAAAGATTAAGAGGTGAGATGAAGGGAACGATATCTTAAGGGAGTAACAATAGAAAAAGAAGGAGTCGAGTTAAGACTAAGCGCACAAGTGAGAGACAGTAACATTTCGGCAGAAGAGCCCGCAACACTACTGACAACCGACTGCGAAATAAAGAAGACAGTAAAGACAATGACATGGAATTATTACCTCGAGAAGCAACAAAAAGAGAAAATATTACAGGAATGACTATGTAGAGATCTGGGATGCATTATAGTAAATTATAGCGAATCGACAAACAGAAGAGGTATGTGAAAGGCATAATTAAATAAGAGAACACTTGAGGAAGTATTGAGAGTTCAGGACCAGTTTAACATTCGAGGATGAATGTTCTAAAGGGGGGAAGGATGTTATACCCCGTATATTTATACGTCGAATTATTCGCAAGCAAATCGACTCATGTTAAAGGCGGAATTATCTTCGGACATGAAATAGGAACTTTTAATTTTCAATTTTAATTATTACATAAATTGTTTATAAATTTTATTTAGTGTAGAAATATTATTGGAAATTATGGATTAATTAATTGTGATTAGATTATTAAGTGGGAATTAGTAATTAATTAATTAAATTAATCAAAGTTAATTACTTTGGTGGGCCCCACCAGATTATTAAAAAAAACAAAAAAAAATAAAAATAAAGCACAATTAGATGACACATTAGGTGATACGTGTAGGGACCAAGACAAAGGTATATAAGTGAAAAGCTGATTCACAAAGGTAACATTTCATGTTGAATTAGTAAAAGAACAAAAAAAAAAATTCTAAGAAAGGCAAGCAACCTCTCCGCCATAACCATGGCTGGCCGAGAATGGTTTTGAGAAAGAGGGAGCGTGGAAGCTTGGATTTTAAGCAATTTAAGGTGTTCAAAGAGTTGCAACGTGAATTGGATTTTAAGTCGGAGAAGAAGAAATTGCGAAATTTGAGCAATTAAGAGTACAAATTCCTCCGAGGAAATTAAGGTAAGATTTTCTTGTTTTATGATGTAATTGTGTTAATAGTATTGTAATGGAATTATTAGAACTGGATTGGACGAAATTGGAATTAAGAAAATGCATGAAATCAATGTTATAGGGAATTGTGGGTTGAAATGGATTTAGAAAGGTTGTTGGGTTGTTAGATTTGTTATGGGCTGAATTGTGAGAATTATATATATATATATATATATATATATATATATATTTCTGTTGTTGGTATTTCTATGTTAACAGGAGAATAATTGGAAATTCGGGTTAGGCGAATATATAGGGGAAATGCTGCCCGATTTTCGTTAAATCCTTAATAATGAAAAACCCTTAACGAGGAAGTATAAGTTAAAGAACAAGTTCTATAAAGCGATGGGCTATGGATTTACGAGCTAGAAAGTATAGTTACTGACGATAACATTACCTTTATGTTAACTAGGCTAAAAGAGCAACAAAGCGAACGGTTTTGCGATTAGTCGTCAACAGGTATGTAAAGCATATCCCTTCTTTCTTTTGGCCTGTCTTACACTTAAGTGATGAATGATATGAACTTTGGGGTAATTCCATTCATAAGCTGTGAGTGATATTTATGATTCTTATTCACTTCTTGATATTACAATTCTCAAGTGATTGAGCCTCCCTTTTTAGTTTCCTGTACGTTGGATAACAGTCGATATATACCCGTTCCTATTCTTAGGAACTCTATGACAACTAGTGACTGGACTTCTATAAGGTGTTTCATACTACAGTGACATATGACTCTGATCCGTAAGGCTTTGTGATATATTTATGATGACGTTCAGGGGATGTTTGATAAGTTTCCGAGTGACATTCGAAAGGTATTTGATACGACTATTGTCTTGATTTTCAAATGGTAATTCGTGTTGATTATTCTACTGAGTCTTTGAAAATGTTTTAGATTGCATATAGTTTCTCACTACTCTGCTCGTGCATGCCTCAATATGTCTTTCACCGAGTCCCAGGCCGGGTATGTTATCGTGCACAGTGTCACTGCATTATTCACCGAGTCCCTTACTAGAGGGCCGGGTACGGTATATGTATATGATGATATGATAATGGCACCGAGACCCATGATGGGCCAGGTACGGTATACGTGTACATGACTTTATTCACCGAGTCCCTTACTAAAGGGCCGGGTACGGTATATATATATATGATGATATGATGACATGCTATGGCGGCCAGGAGGGCATATGATGACTTTATTCACCGAGTCCCTCACTTGAGGGCCGGGTACGGTATATATGTATATGATATATGATGTTGACATGCATGATTTATGTTTCAAAGGCAAGTGTTTTGGTATTCTAGACATTGTACTTGTTTTCTGTACTCCTTATTTCAGTTATGATCCTGTTTACTGTATTTCATGCTTTACATGCTTAGTACATATTCCGTACTGACCCCCTTTCTTCGGGGGGGGGGGGGGGGGGGGCTACGTTTCATGCCCACAGGTGCAGATACTCGCTTTGGTGATCCGCCAGCTTAGGACTCCCTTTCTGCTGTCTTGGAGAGCTCTATTGTTCTGGAGTCTAGACTTTTGGTTTGAATCTTATGATATATATATATATATATATATATATATGTATATGCTATCCAGGGGTACGACGGGGGCCCTGTCTCGTCATATTTCGCTATTCGTATTCTTAGAGGTCTGTAGACATATGTGTGGGTTGTGTATGGGTTCTGTTCAGCTGTGTCTATACGATGTGCTGTGGTATGATGTTCGTCTATAGTGGCAGCCTCATCGGCTTGCATATGATATTGATATGTGATGGCAGCTTTGTCGGCTCGCGTATTATTTGATATGATTAGTTGTGACTCCTCAGGAGACAGTGATCTGGAAGTATATATATATATATATGACAATGTTATGAATTTTGGAGTTCCTTTATAAGTTTTCGTATTGTCGTAGTTTCAGTTTGATTATATTTAATAGGTTCATGTACGGGTGTCCAGTTCAGGCACCAGTCATGATACAATATTCCATACGAAAATGAAGAAAAAAGGACAAGAAACATAAAGGATAGATAATTTGACACAACTAAAGACCCAAATTAGCAACCAAAGTTCTTGAATTAACTTGACCTCTAATTTAGGAACTAAAGAGCACCAAACTCTTAGGATGACCAATAGGGATTTGATACCCTAATAACCAATCCTCTCACAAGATTCACAATCTCTAGCTTAGCAAGCTCTCAACACTCAAAAGAGTTCACAATTTCAAGACATCAATATTCAACCTAGACTAAGTCTTCCAAATGAAATAGACTACTACTTATACTAAGGTTCAAAAGAAGACAACTACACTATTACACTTTTACCCTTAATGAAGTAAGGGCCTTGTTTGGGTGTCTTCTTTTGGGAACAAAACTTGAATTTGCAAATCTTCAAGTAATAGTCACATTGAAAGTATGACCATGTTCCAACCTCTTCTCCAAACCATCCTCCCATGCTATCATGAACACTTGCAATCCCCGGAAAGGTGTTAGAGTGTATTCAAGTATGTCCCTCCTCATGAACAATGCTTGCATAGCTTGAAGTTCCCTCGCTTGGCTCCTTGTAAAAGGTCTTGATGCCATTCGAGTTGTATCATTCTCCCCTTCTTGAAGAGAATTTGTCCTCAAATTTAAGGGATCAACATCTTGCACCACCATAGGAGAGAGATCACACACATTGAAGGTGTTATGAACTTGGTATTCGGGTGGAAGATCAATTTTGTATGCATTATCATTGAGTCGTTCAAGTACTTCAAATGGACCATCTCCTCTAGGCATCAACTTGGTCTTTCTTTTGTTGGGAAACCTCTCCTTTCGGAAATGTACCCAAACCCAATCACCCGGTTCAAGCACAACTCGTTTGCGGCCCTTGTTTGCTCTCTTGGCCGTTTCTTGATTCTTTTTCTCAAGGTGAAGCCTCACCTTCTCATGCAACTTCTTCATGGCCTCGGCTCGTTTGTTTCCATCTAAACTCAACACAACATCTTGAGATAAAGGGGTTAGATCTAAAGGGGTTAGGGGGTTAAAACCATAAACGACTTCAAAAGGTGACATGCCAATAGTGCTATGAATGACTCTATTGTAAGCAAATTCAACCAAAGGCAATTGATCTTCCCAAGATGTTAATTTTCCTTTAACCATGGCCCTAAGCATAGAACCCAAGGTCCTATTGACAACTTCGGTTTGGCCATCGGTTTGTGGGTGACAAGAGGTAGAAAACAACAATTTAGTACCAAGTCGTCCCCACAATTCTTTCCAAAAGTGGCTAAGGAATTTTGGATCCCTATCGCTCACAATGGTTTTGGGAATACCATGCAACTTTACCACATGTTCAACAAACAAAGAGGCAACATGAGGAGCATCATCAACTTTATGACAAGCAATGAAATGAGCCATTTTAGAAAATCGATCAACCACAACAAAGATGCTATCTTTACCCCTTTTGGTTCTAGGCAAACCCAACACAAAATCCATTGAAATATCAACCCAAGGTTGTTGAGGGGTGGGGAGAGGGGTATACAAACCATGGGGAAGGAGTCTAGACTTGGCGCCGCGACATTCAATGCATTGGCCACAAATCTTAGCCACATCCCTCCGCATATGAGGCCAATAAAATTGTTCCTCAAGAATCCCCAAAGTCTTATCAATCCCAAAATGTCCCATCAATCCCCCATTATGTGCCTCTCTCACAAATAACTCCCTCCAAGAGCTCATGGGCACACATAGTCGCTTGTTCTTGAACAAGAAACCATCAAACTTGGAATAGGAAGTAGAAGACCTATCCCTAATCCACCTCTCCCTTTCCCATTCTTCGCAATCTAGAAAGATTTTAGCAAAGACGGGGTCCTCGGGATACAATGTCTTCAAGCTTTCAAAACCCATCAATTTGGAAGACAAGGTATTAATCAAAACATGTTTCCTTGATAGGGCATCCGCCACTACATTCTCCTTTCCCTTTTTGTATTGGATTACATAAGGGAAGGTTTCAAGGAATTCAACCCATTTGGCATGCCTTTTGTTCAACTTACCTTGGGCCTTAAGATGCTTTAAGGACTCATGGTCGGTCCGAATTACAAACTCTTTAGGCCACAAGTAGTGTTGCCAATTTCCCAAAGCACGAATCAAGGCATACAACTCAAGATCATAGGTAGTGTAATTCAAAGTCGCTCCCTTGAGTTTTTCACTAAAATAGGCTATGGGCTTTTGGTCTTGCATTAAAACAGCTCCAATACCCACTTTGCTTGCATCACATTCAATCTCAAATATTTTGTCAAAGTCGGGTAATTGCAACAATGGTGCGGAGCTAAGCATTTGTTTCAAAGTTTCAAAGGCATTAGCTTGCTCCACACCCCAAGAAAAAGGTTTGTCCTTTCGGATTACCTCGGTCAAAGGAGCGGCTATGGTACTAAATCCTTTAACAAAACGCCTATAGAAACTAGCCAAGCCATGAAAGCTTCTTACATCTCCAATGGATTTTGGAGTGGGCCAATTTCTTATGGCTTCTACTTTGGATTCATCAACCTCAACCCCCCTTGAGCTCACGACAAATCCCAAGAAAACAACTTCATCCACACAAAAGGAACATTTATCAACATTGGCATAAAGTTGTTCTTGTCTAAGCACTTCAAACACACATTTCAAATGACTAACATGCTCATCCATGGTTTTGCTATACACCAAAATATCATCAAAATAAACAACCACGAATTTGCCAATAAAAGGTTTCATCACATGATTCATCAATCGCATGAAAGTACTAGGAGCGTTAGTGAGACCAAAAGGCATCACCAACCATTCATATAGACCAAACTTGGTCTTGAATGCGGTTTTCCACTCATCTCCGGGTTTCATCCGGATTTGATGATACCCACTCCTAAGATCTATCTTAGAGAATATGCATGAACCATTCAACTCATCAAGCATGTCATCAAGACGGGGTATGGGATGGCGATACTTTACCGTTATCTTGTTGATGGCCCGACAATCAACACACATGCGCCATGATCCATCTTTCTTTGGCACCAAGATCACGGGCACAGCACAAGGACTCATGCTTTCTCTCACAACTCCCTTTTCAAGGAGCTCATCCACTTGCCTTTGAAGCTCCTTAGTGTCATCCGGGTTAGCTCTATAAGCTGGCTTGTTTGGCAATTGAGACCCCGGAACAAAGTCAATTTGGTGTTCAATTCCCCTCAAGGGTGGTAACCCCTTTGGGAGTTCCGTTGGGAACACATCATCAAATTCCTGCAAAAGAGAAGAAATAGAGCTAGGAAAAGAAGGGGTTAGTTCATTAGTGTGCAATGCATAGTCCCTATGCATGAGGAGAATCACCGGGTGACGCTCCCCCAATTCCTCCCTAATTTCCCCACAATTCGCCAAAAGCGACACCTTAGTTTTTCCTCTAAGCTCCCCTTTCTTTCCACTCAACTCTTGAGAACTACTCTCCTCTACTCCCTCGTCCCCCACATTCTTCTTTTGCAATGCACCATGTCCCTTCTCCTTTAACTCCCTCATTTTGTTATAGATCTCACCCACTTGGGAGGGGGTCATGGGATTCAAGACATGTTTGGCACCATTGTGGCCAAGGGTGTATTGGTTAGTTCGCCCATTATGGTTGACGGACCTATCATATTGCCATGGTCGGCCAAGTAGAAGATGACACGCTTGCATGGGAACAACATCACACAACACCTCATCATGATACTTCCCAACCGCGAATTTGATGATAGCTCGTCTAGTCACCTTCAATTCACCACATTCATTGAGCCATTGAAGTTTGTAAGGGTTTTCATGGCGGGTGGTGGGAAGTTTCAAGAAATCAACAAGGGTGGTACTAGCAACATTGGCACAACTCCCACTATCAATGATCATGATGCTAGTGTTTTGGTTAATGATGCACTTGGAATGGAAGAGATTTTCCCGTTGACTTGGGTCATCCATTGCTTTACTTATCATGGTTCGTCGCACCACATATAGAGGTACAATAGGCTCATCATCACCTTCAACACCATCCCCTTCACTATCATGATGTTCATCCTCATGATTGCCCTCTTCATCCCCTTCCTCACATTCTTCCTCATCCTCACTATAAGTGTCTTTCAAAATAAACGCTCTACGATTAGGGCACTCACTTGCTCTATGACCGAAGCCATGACATTTAAAGCATTGAATAGGAGTTTTCGTACCTCCTTCTTTTGGAGCAAACTTCGTAGGTTGCTTGTCAACTTGCTTCTCAACTTGAGAATTCTTCACAAATGGTTTCTTGGCTTCTTGCATGGGGCCCTTATTCTTTTGCCAATTGGAGGAGAAAGCTCCTCGTTCTTTGTTATGGTTCCATGAACTCACATAGCCCCTTGATTTATTGATTTTGTCCTCCTTGAGACCCTCCTCTATTTCAATAGCCGCTTGAAGGGTTTCTTCAATGCTCCCATAGTTGTGGAGTCTCATTTGGGAGACAATGTCACCATTTAACCCGGCTCGGAACCGAGTCATAGCATTTAACTCATCCTCGTCAAAGTCAATTCTCATCTTGACAATTTGAAACTCATCATAGTATTCTTCCACACTCTTTTTGTTTTGCCTTAAGGTATACACCTTCTTGAGTTGTTCTTGTTTGTAGCGCTCGGTGACATACTTACGCCGCATGGCCTCCTTCAATTCATCCCAAGTAGGTGTGGGAGGGAGTCCAATAATTCTTCTTGCTTTCACTTGAGTTTCCCACCATGTGGAGGCATACCCCTCGAATTGAGCAATGGCGTAAGAAGCCTTTTTCACCTCGGACATGTCATTCGTCAAGAAGATTCTATCACAATGCATCACCCAATCAAGGAATGTATCGGGATCACTACTTCCTTTGAAGGTTGGGAGAGTAACCTTGATGGAATTGAGACTCGTGTCTCGCCCTCCGCCATAACCGTGATTCCTATTAAAATCTCCATCGTCGTCATAACCTTGATGGTCACGACCTTGGTACCCTTCACGAGCTTGGTACCCTCTTTGCCTACCCATGTGAGGGTTAGGACCATGCCTTCCCCCCCTTCCTCGATAACCTCCTTGTGCTTGCCCTCGTGGCCTCCAACCTTGGTCACCATAATGTTCGTGCTCAAGTAGAGCTTCCTCTATCCCTTCCTCATTTGGTTGTTGGATGTTTGGACGGTTTTGGGGTGGCATTGGTGCATTTGGGTGGGGGTCATTTAGGGGTGGGTCATTTGGATGTGGGTCATTTGGAGCTTGATCTTGTTGGAGTAGGTTGTTCCGTTGGCCTATGGGGATGTTGTTTGGTGGGGTAAGAGTCGTGTTTTGAGGAGTGTTTTGGGAAGTGGGGTTATATAGATGATGGAAGGTGCCGGGTGACACTGTAGGTGAAGTGCTTCGAGTAGCTCCACTTGTGCCACCTTGGTATTGCACTTGAGGCGAATATGAGACCTCCCTACTACCTCCTTCAATTGCTTCCACCCTACTTCCCAAGTTTTCCATTCAACCACCCATACTATCCACTTTATCGTTCAAGGCTTGTAAGGCTCTCATTACATCAACTAGTGTGAGTTCCCCGGTGGGAACTCGAGTTTCATCCTCCGTAGCCATGGTACCTATTAAGACACTCAACAAAGCAAGCAAACACGTTAGATTAGTAAAATCAACTCACAATCGCTCAAGTATGCGCACCTTTGATTGCCTCACAAATTGCTTCCGCCAAAGATTGTGTGCTTGTTAATGTTGACTAGTCACAAGGGTTCAAATTCTACTCTTGGTCGGAATAGATTCTTGTTATCAAAAAGAACGAGGATGACTCAATAAAACAAACGCACTTGAGCCAAGAAATGAACAACGAAGTAAAAAAAGAGAAAAAGCACGAAAGAATTGGCACGAAAGAAATGCGGACACTAGAACTAGCAAACACAAGTAGGAACAACTACTAAATGGCTACTAGTTGAGAGACACAAGAAAATTGGAATGCAAAAATCGGGAAAATAACTAAATTTCGGGCCCGGGTAGGTGATAACTTGAAAACACGACCAGGAAGCCCCAATTGATCCAAGGTATCAATTTGAAATAATGAAATTTTTTTAAATTTCTATACTCTTTTTTTTTTTTCCTACCAAAGGATTAGGGACACAATATCATCAACTAAGGATCAAGAAATTTTTGTTTTGAGAATTGAAATCAAAGAGAATTAAAGTTGGAAATAAAAAAAACCTGAAATGCGCCATATGCGACGGCTGTGCATCACATGCGACTCGCATGTGAAACATGCGATGGCGATGTGCGGTTCGCAGATGATGCAACCAAGGTATCAACTCTCTGTCACAAGATGCGACACCATGTGCGACTCGCATGTGCTACATGCGATGGTGAGATGCGTCTCGCATATGAGGCAGCCAAATTTCAACTTTCTGTCACAAGATGCGACATAACCTGCGACTCGCAGGTTCAACATGCGATTCGCATGTTGTGTCGCATGTGGGCCAACTCGATTTTTTTTTTTTTTTCGCAAAAATCAGAAATATTTGACAACTTTTGGATCAAATGGCCCTTTGGAGAGCCTTCTTCCTTATGAAGATTTGAAGGTCTTCAAGAACACAAGAACACTTCAAAAATTCAACTACCCTCAAATCAACTCCTAATTGGCTCAAATTTCGGATTTAAGTTCTCTTTAATGTAGAGAACAAAGCCCAATAGGTTTCAACCTTCAACTTCACCTTCTTCAACAAGACCCACTTTCAAGTTCTTGAAGCTTTGAAGCTCAACAATGGTGGAACACAAACCCTAACCCCAAATTGACTTGAAATGGAAGATTTAGACTCTAGAAACACTAGGAAACTCTAATCTAACACTAGATTCAACAAAATCAACAAGAAAATTCGATTTTTTTTTTTTTTTTTTTTTTTTTAATTTCGGATTTTTTTTTTTTGTTGAATCAAAACCCAAGATTAGATTTGGTAGAACAAATCTAGACTAAGCTCTGATACCAATTGATACAATATTCCATACGAAAATGAAGAAAAAAGGACAAGAAACATAAAGGATAGATAATTTGACACAACTAAAGACCCAAATTAGCAACCAAAGTTCTTGAATTAACTTGACCTCTAATTTAGGAACTAAAGAGCACCAAACTCTTAGGATGACCAATAGGGATTTGATACCCTAATAACCAATCCTCTCACAAGATTCACAATCTCTAGCTTAGCAAGCTCTCAACACTCAAAAGAGTTCACAATTTCAAGACATCAATATTCAACCTAGACTAAGTCTTCCAAATGAAATAGACTACTACTTATACTAAGGTTCAAAAGAAGACAACTACACTATTACACTTTTACCCTTAATGAAGTAAGGGCCTTGTTTGGGTGTCTTCTTTTGGGAACAAAACTTGAATTTGCAAATCTTCAAGTAATAGTCACATTGAAAGTATGACCATGTTCCAACCTCTTCTCCAAACCATCCTCCCATGCTATCATGAACACTTGCAATCCCCGGAAAGGTGTTAGAGTGTATTCAAGTATGTCCCTCCTCATGAACAATGCTTGCATAGCTTGAAGTTCCCTCGCTTGGCTCCTTGTAAAAGGTCTTGATGCCATTCGAGTTGTATCAAGTCACGACCTGCGGGGTTGGGTCGTGACAATTAGAGAGGTAACTTGAGTCCCTAGTCGCTAAGTATCTCTCAATACCATGAAGATGAGCTAAGATGTACTTCTTCCTTTTATAAAAATTTTAAAAGACATTTTTTACCAATTAAAAACTTTATTAGCAAAAGAAGAGAGAGCCTCATTGATATCCGCAAAAGAATCCCAAGTCGCTGCAATAAAATTATGAAAGTCTTAATGAAGAAGCCATCGAGCTAGAAAACAGAATGGTGCGGTCGGATTGCGACTGAACACCATTTAACTGCAATAGGAGGGCCCGATGATCAGATAGAACTCTTGGCAAGTGAACAACTGAAGCACAATCAAACATCAAACGCCAATTTTGACTAGAAAGACACTGATCCAATCTTTCCTTGACTAGAACCCTATGCCAAATCCATATGGGACCTTGAAAACCCTTGTCAATCAAGCTTGAAGAATTAAAAAAAAAAATGAAAGTAAGAGCCAGGACGATTCCCTCTAATTGCTCCACTGATTTACTCATGAAAGAATAAAAATGCATTAAAATCTCCAGCTAAGCACCATGACAAAGTGAAAGAACTAGAAATACGAGAAAGCTCATCCTAAAAAAATTATGCAAACATTTCCTATTGGACTTGCATAGATAGCAGTAAAGATAAAATCTATCCTGAAATAGAAATCTTCAAATTCAAATACTGAAAAGTGAAAGATAAAACCTCCATATCCAAGCAATCTCACCAAAGAACCCAAATTCCTGCAGAAAATCCGTGTGCTTCAACTTGAAAAGAGTAGGGAAAATCAATGCTTTTAATGGCCTTATCCGCTGGAACACCACTGATTTTGATTTCTGAGAGAACCAAAAATATATAAAGTATTGACAAATCATAGCCCGGGTATAATTGATCTTGGTAGCTGAACCCAATCCTTGACAATTCTAAATAAATGACTTAAAATGCATTAAGAAATTATAGAAAAGAAAGAACTAGCACATATGTTCATCAAAAAGTCAAGGAGAGACATTATTTCTAGAGGATGAACCTTCAGGAGCATAAATACCATCAATGGCAATATCAATATGAGTCTTCTTAACATCTGTTATCGAGATATTCTCTATATCAGCAGAGTTATGAGGCCGAATTTTGTGGGACTGAACAACCTTTTTAGACCGCATATCAGGAGGTTTGCTACCACTAAATTTAGAGGTGACCAATTTAGCGTGTTTATTAATATCTCTATCACGAACAACTATGGAGATATTCTTTGACTGAGATAATATGGGGCGTGGTGTTGTCTCCGCTTTATGCACTGAAGGGTCTAGGACCGAAGAAACCAAATTTGAAACTATGGAAGACCTAGGCAAAGCAATGGAGTCGTCCTTAAAAGACTAATTATGGTCCACCATATTGACCTTAGAAATCGAATTTGTGTCAACAATTGTCTCATTCACTTCAACATCAATCGGGTTCATTTAGATGCTCAACCACCCTAGAATAAGACTTGGAGAGACCCTTTTGTTGCCTTTTGGTGGCTTTTGCGCAAATTGAAATGACAAAGATTGCACAATAGAATTATTTGTATCACTGGAAAGCACTTCATTTTGAAACACGGATTCTTACCAACTTGATCTTTTACTCCAAATCATCTAGGGCTGCAAATTGAGAAGTGTTAGAATCATATTTAGCTCCTTTATTCCTTGTTGCTTGCTTTTCACTATTTCTGCCATTTGATTTTCTTAGACGACATTGCACTATCATCCAGGGGCCATAATTACTATTCTCTGTGGGCCAATTTCGCCACTACCTCTACCAACATTAGCGGATTTTTCTAATTCATTTTGAGGTTTATTTACATTAGCAGGATTATCCCCGCAATAATTTAATGGTATGCCCAAATTCACCACAATGAAAACATATATCTGGTAGTCCCTTGTATGTAACTTTTTAATTTTTTCCTTTAAACTCAAAATAAGAGATTAGGAGTTTAGTCAGATCCACCTCCACCACAATCTTAGCAAAATGTGCTCTATCACATTGAGCAGTATTGTAGTCGATTTTAACCAGACGACCAATTTTTTTTCCAAGCTCTCTTAAAACCATCTTGTGGTATAAGTGGCTGGGAAGTCCTGGAAAGCGAACCCAAGCTATAACAAAATTAATTCAATCGTCTGTCACAGAAAAATATTTTTTCCATGGTGGAACGACAAAATAATGACCTAGAACAATCCACGGTCCACCCAACAAAACATGCATGTGGTCATCTTTGGAGTCAAACTGTACTAGAAAATAATTTTGTTTAAGATCAATCACTTTCCATCCCCTTTTAGGCTTTCATAATTTTATAGCCTTCTCACGAAAATTTAAAAAGCCAATTTTATTGCCCTGCATTTTCAACCCGAGCCTCTCGTATCTCCAACGGTTGATAGTAATCTAAGAAGGCCTCTGAAAACTCAGGCCATACTGCTAGAGATGCATCAGAACATCTGGAATTCTCCAACTCCTCATACCATAAGACGACAATATCTCGAAGCCTGAAAGCCGCTAGCTCTCCTGCCTCGGCCTCTGAAGCATGCATCACTCTGAAAACCCGATGAAGCTGATCAATAAAATTTCGCGGGTCCTCATCTCACCTAGTCCCTATGTACTCTGGGGTTCCAATGCCAGAAACTCTCGAACTCTCGAGCTACCGGGCCCCTTAGAAGACCCTGCACCAGCCGGTACTCTCGACTATCTCTGAGTAGCCACTAACTGAGTCAGTAGCTGCACCGCACTTCTAATATCCCGATCAGTTGGCGTAGGAGGTGGTACTGGAGGTGCTGCCTCCCTCAGAAGCTCCTCAGATGGTGGAGGAGTCGACAATGGCTGAGAAGGGGTTGTCACGACCCAACCAGAGGGCTATGATGGGCACCCCAAGCTAACACACCGAGCACCTCTAAACATACATCTCATAAACATTTCTGGGTGGACCATAAACATAGCTCCTAGATATCATGATCTGTAAGGACATATATCACAATATAACGACATATCTCTATATAATCTTCAACAGTTATGTCCATCATCATCAGCCGACAAGGCTACTAAAATGTTATACAATGATATGGACCGGTAGGATTATGAAATGTCTAACTATACACACATTTCTACAAGCCTCTACATAGAATATAAGTGACCATAAGGAACAATCATCATCGCTATATCTCACCCCGAAAGAACAATTATCATAAGGTGAGATCAACAACAATGAGTAAAATCAAGGAAATCATGAAATAGACTCAACAATCTCATGATATCATTAAAACCATAAACTTTGGAATTTCTAGAAATAGGATCATCATCATCAACATTATCATCATAAAACATACTTATCTTTAGCATCATAAGAACTCTAAGAATTATGAATCTCTAGCTTTTGGGAACAAGGACATTATGGAAAACATGTATAGGTTCATAAGAAAGGAATCATGCCTTTACAAAGAAAGGGACTAGCCTTAACATGCCTTTTCGGTCGCCTTAACTTTAACTATTTAACACTTATCCTCCCAAGCTCGTAAATCTACATTCAAGAGAATTCATATTATTTTTAGGCTTATCATCATATGCTTGTCTTAAGCCCTCAAATTAAACCCCTTTAGAATCTACCGAAATTCTGGCAGCATCTCCCCTGTTTATTTCCCTAGCCCGAAATCACAATACCAATAAAACAACAACGATAGCAATACTCATATCAACCACATCATCATCAATACCAAAATATTCCGTTAAACACCCACATAATGTTTTTCAACACACAACAACAATATACACTTCCTTTCTTCCCAATCAAGGAGCATAATCTCATCAACACACCAACATCATTAGATATCATACATATACATGTAAATCAGCCCAACCACATGGTCACAACATGTAAAAATAGTCCATAAACTCTACAACTATAGCGTAACACTTAATGATCTTTCCTCCATAACTATTTTCACTTTTAAGACTTGTTAAACCTTCAAATCAAATCAACATAAGAGATAGGATGAAGTACATACCTTATAATTGAAGAACTTTAGCCATACCAACTTTGTTCAAGACCAAACTCACGACAACATCCTGTAGAAGCAAGAACAATCACCTTTCATGGACTAGCTTGGTGTAATCTTGTTAAATTCTTGATTTAATAGGTTATAAATGTTTGGGGGATGTGTTAGGAAGTTTCTAGGACTCATGAGTATTTAGAATGATGAAAAAATGGGGTTGACGGGGGTTTTTATACCCCTTATAAGTTAGTTCCACCGACTTGCCCAAGTGGGACCCGCGAAAGCCATTTGGCAGCTTTGATGGGTTATCTTAGAATGTTCGTAACTCCCTACTCCGATGTCGTTTTGACGAACGGTTTGTTGCATTGGAAACTATACTCGACAAAATTCATTTTGGGCTTTTGAAACACCTTTAAACTCCTAATATACCTGGAGATATACCCCTCCAAAGTTGACCCAAAATTCTGCCAACCTTTTTTTTCCCAAATTTTCGACAAACTTATTTTCTTCGATTTGCTTGGTCCCGGAATCTTCCGAAACTCTACATACATTATATTTATCATTAATCATACTTGATAATAGTCATGTCCTTTGGTTCCAAGGTTGTCCTTCCCGGTTACGACTTACGAGATCGTAATTCATCTTTTACTTCATTGTTACGTACTTCCCATGGCTTGTACCTTCCAAAACTTCATGGGACGTCTCTGATACTCCATTAATATGGTGAAGTACGTAGCATGCTCATGCTCTGAAAGTGTGAGGTGTAATAGGAGTCTCACCCTGAGCCTTAAACTGGGCCCCAACTACTAGGTGTACCCTGCTGGTCCCTTCACAAGCCGTAGCATTATCTCTCCGGCTAGACATGGTCTTTCTAGTCACCAGTAGCCCTGTACGCAAACACAAACAGTAAGTTTAACTCAAATTTCCTTTGACTCAGCTCTACAGCACGATTTAGATCTAAAAGAAGGGTAACCAGCTCCAAAATGCCCTATAGCTCCTTGTTTATATAACGTGCTGCACAACACATCTATAGATAAGTTTTGTAGACTCTTTAGGACAGATTGGCTCTGACGCTAAGTTTGTCAGGCCCCAAATCTTGAGAGGCGTGGCTGGCACCCGGTGCCATACTCGGCCTGAGCGAATGACTCTATACATTGTGACTTTGGACGGCTAACCCTCAAATTAAGACGACGAGGCCTACCAAGAAACAGACAATACAAACTAAGGCCGACAAGGCCGCATTCAGAAACATATATAAACAATGGCTATCACATCTATAGGGCAAACATACCCAAAGCATATATATACAACTGTGCTGGCCGACGAGGCCGCCATGAGTGTCTACGATAAAATATACCAAAATAAACATATACAATAGAGCCGGCAAGGCTACAATACTGACATACAACATAAAGAACTCGTCCACAAGCCTCTAAAGAGTAAACAACTGTGTCTTGGTCGGGAAAGGGCCCTGGCCAACCTATCATATCTATATACACAAAAGAGAGACCCCTATCTAGACCTGGCAACTCCGAATGAGTGGAGCTTACCAATCAGTTGATGTCTGGTCCCGCCTACTAGTGAGGTATATCTGTCTGTCTGTCAACACCTACAGGGCATGAATGCAGTGACCCCGGCAAAATGGACGTCAGTTCAAAACAATGTACGAGTATGTAAGGTACTAGAATAACTGAAACTAAAACTGAACTGAAAAGCATAATAATCGAGAGGCCAAAGATTACCTTGGAATAACTCACCTGATCTAATTCATATCAAATGCAATATAATAATATCATATCTCTTACTAACCAAGTGTTCAGGCAACAACAAAATTTCACTGACCGTAAGGCCAAGCAATAATGTCTCACAGACCCGTCGGCTAGGCAATAATGTCTCATTGACCAAGCGGCTAGGCAATAATGTCTCACTGACCAAGCGAACAGGCTAAAGAAAGTATATGTATATCATATTGTGTGTCAAGTATATACTGGAATATATAAAGCACCAACATAACTCTCTATCTCTACTAGCATCGGCAGAATAAAGGTCGGATAAGAATCCCTCAAAGGTATCACTCAACCACTATGGAGACCATAGATCACTAAGACAAGATCTAGTCGATAAGTTTCTCGTGATATGATTTGTACGCCTTTACTAGCTATGGAATCATGCCAAGAATGAGGAAAGATAGCAAATGTATTTATATACCTCGAGTCATCAATACGATCCAACCACGAACTTGTCGTAACTAGTATGCCAATCCTATAACAAAGGGATATATGTATGAACTTAGACGACACTAGTATATCACATATATCAAATGATAATTCGGTTCTAAAATGAATCGGGCAGCATTTCCTCCATTCTTTAACAGCCATAACTCAACTAACTAAACCAACAATAACAACCTCCTTTAATCCCTTTTAAACTCAAATCACCAACACATAAGAGTACATACCAAAACAGCCCAATATACGCTCGTATACGATATCTTTATACACTTTCTTCTTTCAAATTTATGAAGCATAACAATAACACAACAACAACATCAACGACTACCCATATGCAAGGGAATTACATCAACAACAAAGCAATACCATACTTCAAAATAGCCCATAAGTCTGACACAAGTTTTAGTTTCCTTTCAACAAATTCCATCTCTAACTAATTGATTAAGGGCTAAATAACTCATGAACATGAACATGAGATGAAACTTTACCTCAAGAACACACCAATTCAGAGGTTACTTCACCATGAAGAATGTTCCAAAGTCCACCACAAGAAGATAAACTAGCATTCAACAAGCAATCCGGGACTTTCAACACTAGAATCACATGTTTCATCTTTAATTCACCTTGGGTTAGCTTAGATATGTTGGAGAGGGTTTTTATAGATGTTAGGGATCTGGAGAAGTGACGAAAATGAAATAAAATGAGAGAGGATCAAAGTTATATACAATTAAAGCCTCCACTGACTTAATTATACGGTCCAATATACAACCCGTAGAAAATTATATGGTCTATATAATGGGATCAGAATACACCCCCCACTATTTCCATTATACAGTAGGGCTGCAGCATTCGTACGGGCTCGTCAATTTGTTTAACCTCTAAACCTTCTGATATTACTACATGTGGTCTTAAATTCTTATATACTTATGATGGACATATCTAAGCTCATATGACCTCGAAGATAGTCCCGCTCTCTATGTCTATGACGACTAACTAACAACGAAACTCAACGTACAAAAATACAAGGTGTAACACATGCGAACTCGGGCTTGTTGGTTAGGATCTGCTCCTACAAACTAGAACTTCGCAGATGCGACCTCGCACCTGCGAACCATGTCTCGTAGATGCGGACCATGGGACTTATACTTCACTTCGTATATGCTACCCATCTCCCGTAGATGCGACTCTACGTGAGATGACCGAAACCAGAAAGGAAATCTGCTAAGTATAGAACCATCACACGACATCCGAAACTCATCAAAACCTCTTTCCGACACAAACCAAACATACGCATCACTCTAAAACATACTATAGCTAGGTACCAATTACAATCTACTAGATACCAATTTTAATCAACAAGTCACCAATTTGAATGATTTGGCATGATAGGAGCTAGTGAAAAAAGAGAAGTTTCTTAAATGTCCTATAGCCTCTCGCGGATGTGTACGGACGTCTACGTACCATTCCACGAGGCACTACTAGACATTGCTCTTGTACTCGTGAGATCGGTAACCTAGGGCTCTGATACCAACTTGTCACGACCCAAATCATAGGTCGTAGTGGCACCTCCGCTATTCCCTATAGTAGGTGTACCATTCCCAAACCATTACCCACATTTTTAAAGACAAGTGCAGAATTGAAATAATTAGAAACATAATCTAAATCGTAATGACATAAACAAGTGACGAAACAAGACTTTTGTAAATAAATTTCCCAAAATCTGATCTTACATGGTACAAGAGCTTCTACAACAAATTAATAGATTTGAAAAGACATACAGACTCCAAAATGGCAAACACTGTCTGTAAGGGTAAAATAGACATGGTATATAAGTGGAGACTTTTGAAAGCAGAGCTGGCTATTGGCTCACCCAGAACATCTCCGTGAAATCCTCAGAATCTATCCCGATATCTCAAACTTCAACTTGGAGCAAATCAACACCCCGAAAAAAGGTGTAGCATGAGTACAAACACACGTACTCATGGGTATCGTAGGCCGCCTAAGATTAGTTAACACAAATGAAATACAAAAATCAACGAGTAGAACAGATAAGATAGTCAACAACAACAATAGGTACAATAAGTTTCAATATCTTCCAGTCATAGCCTAGGTTAAAGCTTCTAAACCACAAGTCTGCTAATTTATCAAGAAAGTCCTCAACCATAGACTACAACATAAGTACAACACCAACAAGAATCCAATGAAATAATGTATGATGCGATAATAAGAAGTGCAATGCAGATGAGGAGCAATACTCTGCAATGCAATGTGATGCCATAATCAATGTCTCGAACCTATACACACATGCTATACGCATTTGTTCCTTCAATAGTCATGACCCATGGGGGACCCGCAGCGTCCACGGACTAGCCACTCTAGAACAGACCTCAGATCATGACTATGCCACTATATCCGGTACAGACCTCGTTCTATAGCAATAATCATGCTACTTCCATATTTTTCTTTCTTTCCATTTCAAATCTGTTTCCATAACTCTTTCATCATGTATGAATGTATGAATGAAAGAATGAGGAATCACATGTAATCAATGCTAATACATATGATATGGAATTCACAAGCACCATAATGCCTATTCAACCTTTGCACGAATTATCAAAACTACCATGGAAACATATCAGATATTCAATCCCACTCACAAAAAATAGAAATAACACATCCGATCCCACATTACCACCACCACGTAGTCAAGTACACCACATGTCAATAATTGCATAAACTATGGCGACAAGCCCACATAATCAGAAATCATACCAACCTAGTGGATTTAACACCACGACCATGACCGAAGGCTTATCAAGCTCTCCCCGTCAATAAATACATGGCACATGTGATTCGCTAATCAAAGTCTAAGAAGGTAAGTCGTAACCTACCTCGATTCCCGAACATGAACCAAGAACCCTCATGTCAAAGTTTTTCCATCTCGTAACATCCCCGAACCATTTCAAGTCTAATAAATAAGTCATTGAAGTTAGAAAAAAAATTCCAACAATATATATACCCCTATACTTGAAATAACCCCAAAATGACTCTAAAAGAGACCCCGGCCCCACAAGGGCAAATTCAAAAATTTAACGAAAGGTAAGTCAACTAGGAGTCCCAACAATCAACAACCTAAGTTTCATACTTATCTAATCCTAAATGAGCCTTCAAATCCTCCAATCCATTAAAATTCCCAATGTCCAAGAAGCCTAGACTAACCCATTTGAAAATCCATTTTAGAGTTGAGATTGGAGTTAAAATGAGCTACCCAAGCTAAACACTATGCTAATCCTCTACATTAGCCCAAGATTCTAATTTAAGGAAATCATTTACCCACCTAGGGTTTTCAAGTCCAAAACCAAAAAGGGAGTTTTTCACCCAAACCCAAAACCCAACTAGAGGTCAACTAAAGAGAAGAATAAAGATAGAAGGAAGTAAAGAAATAAAGGTTAGAACTTACCCATCTCCAAGAACTCAAGGAATCCTTTGAATTTCTTCCAACATAATCTAAGGATATGTAATTGGGTGGAAATGAGGTCTAATCCCGAATTGGGAAACAACATGCTAGGTTTGTTCAACGATATCGGCTGGAGCGAAGCTTTCCTCACAAAGGAGAGGTCACGTCTGCGGATAACATTTCGCAGGCATGAGTCTACTAATCCAGTCAGCTTGCCGCAAAAGCAGCGAAAGAACCGCGGATGCGGCCAACCAGGCGCAGAGGCGAGCCTCCTGAAACAAAATTGGAATTTCCCACCAATTCTCCAAAGTCATCTAAAGATCAAACCTTACCAGTGTAATTAACTTAGAGGAGTTAAAATTTCTCACGACCACGCCACTTATTCTTTCCGTCCAAAATACACGTAAATAAAAAATAAATATCGAGAAGGTGTTTTACCAAAATAAAAAGGGGAAATTCCATAATGACCCATTCAACGAGTCGTTACAAGGAATGACACAAGATTGTATGGCATAAGAAGGTACTGACATAAGAACCGAATTAACAAGTGTGATACGCCTCACCAAAGTGAGGGAGTGAAAATTCCTAGCACTTAAATGACTTTTAACTTTATCTACCAAGTAATTAAAGTACCTACAACTAGCCCGACCATAAAGAATGGGTACACCTAAATAGTGACCCAAAATTGTCAGAATGTTTAAAGCTAGAAAGTTGTTGACAGCTAGAATAAGCTCTGGAGTGCAATTTTTTGTAACAGAAAAATCTGTCTTTTCCACATTAATTTTCTAACCAGAACAAGTACAGGTATCCTCCAACACACCAAAAATTACATTTAACTGATCAAAAAAATCCTCTGCAAATAAGACAAGATCGTCCGCGAAGAATAGATGAGATAAAGAGGGGTTGTGTCTATGCAAATGAATAGGACGTCAAACACCATCTGTGACCGCTTTATTAATGCCTTGGGATAACCTTTTCATGCAAAGCACAAAAAGATAATGTGATAATGAGTCTCCCTGCCAAACTCCTACCGAAGGAATAAAATAATTTGTGAGTTTTACATTCAAATTAAATTCGAACTACTAGCCGCCCAACTTTTAACAATCACATTTATCATGGCAGTAGGTAACCCAACCTGCACAAGAGTATCATAAATAAAATCCCAATGAAGACAATCATAAGCTTTTTCTAGATCAACCTGAATCATTATTCACCTCTGATTGCCTCGTTTCCTTGGCTTAAAGTGAACAACTTCTTGAGCAATGATAATATTATCAACAATTTGGCGTCCGAAACAAAGCTAGTTTGCGTCCTACCAATAAAATTAGGGAGACAAACTTTCAACCGATTGGTAAGGACTTTCATTAAAACATTAAAAATCACAGGAAATAAACTAATAGTTTTGAAATTAGAAATAACGGATGGACTATCTTTCTTAGGCATAAGAATAATGACAGCCTTACATATTATATCATCATCTTGCAATCTAGAGCCTCCTACACAAACTTACATATAGAGCTTTTAACAATCTCCCAACTAGATTGGAAAAAACTAGAAAAAAAAACCCCATCATCACTTGCCTTCTTGAATGGTTTAATCTCAAAAAGAGCATTATGAACTTCGTCAACCGAAACTCTTTATTAAGAGAAATCATGCACTCATCAGATATAGGAGGAAAATAGCCCCTGATAGGATAAGGAGGGGCAATGGTCGTATCTGATGTATAAGGTGCACCCAAAAAAATCCACAGCACGGTTCTCCGACATAATTTTACCAAAGCACCACTCAGAGACATCAATATTCAAACTGTCAACAATAGCCTTTCTGGGTCGTACCTTAAAATGAGCATGAAAATACGACGCGTTTTGGTCCCCAGAGACCAACCAATTAGCATGAGACCTTTTGTATACAAAAGATTTCCTCCTGATTCATTGCATATTTAAGACGCATATTAATTTCAAGATTAGAGAGGTAACTTGTGTCCCTAGTCGCTAAGTATCTCTCAATACCTTGAAAATGAGCCAAGATGTGCTTCTTCCTTTTGCAAAAATTTCAAAATACATTTTGTTCCAATCATAAACTTTATTAGCAAAAGAAGAGAGAGCCTCATTGATATCCACAGAAGAATCCCATGTCGCTGCAGTAAAATTATGAAAGTCTTTATGAAGAAGCCATAGAGCTAGAAAACAACATGAAGCAAGGCCGGATAGTCCCTGAACACCATTCAACAGCAACAGGAGGGGCCGATGATCAGATCGAACTCTTGGCAAGTGAACAACTGATGCACAATTGTTACACCCTGTACTTTCAGAGAAGCACTTAGTAAATTTGAACGTAAGTATGTCGAGCTATGGCTAAGTAAAACAACTTTGGATTATGAGAAACGAAGCATTATTAAGTATATTGTATGAGTAAAGGATGAATTACAATCTCGTAAGTCATAATCGAGGAGGACAACCTTGGAACCAACAGACATGACAATTATCAAGTATGATTAATGATAAATATCATGTGTGGAGAGTTTTGGAAGATCCTGGGACCAAGAAAATCGAAGAAAATAAGTTTGTCGAAAATTTGGAAATTGGAAAAATTTTGAGAAGAATTTTGGGTCGATTTTGGAGGGGTATATCTCCAGGTATATTAGGAGTTTTAAGGTGTTTCAAAAGCCTAAAATGAAGTTAGTCAAGTCTAGTTTCCAACGCAATAAACCTCTCGTCGATACGATATCGGAGTAGAGAATTATGGACGTTACAAGTTCAGCTGACAGAGCAGAAACGTTGCTACAGTAACCGACTTGCTATAGTAACTGGTACAGTATTGCTACAGTGACCCCCCGAATTTGACCCACTATTTAAGGATCAAATCTGATCCTTAACCTCATTTTTCAGTAAAGAATTCTCCAAATATTTCCCAAATCTTCTAGAAAATACTCCCAACATCTGTCCACTAGATTTTAACCCGAATTAAGTATAATCTCCGGATTTACGTTTGGACAGCACGTAGTTGCGATGATAATATCGTATTGTGGTGAATCTTGGTTGGAATTCAAGGCAAATATTGGAGATATCGCGGTACTAGTGAGAATAAGCTATGAATCTCTCCCTATTGATATGGATATAAGTTTATTTACGGAAGTAGAGTTGTAGAATAATCGTATAGTGGATTTATTGGTGGAAAAATTGGACAAATGTCATGTGGGATATTTTATGGAATATATTGATATTGATAATATTGTGGTTGATGTTGGTATTGTTGTTATTGTTGTTGGTTGCTTGATTATGATTTCGGACTGGGCATATAAATAGGGGAGATGCTGCCTGAATTTCGGCAGATTCAAATAAGGGTTTTATTTAAATGCTTGAGACAAGTGTGTGGCAACGATTCTAATGATAGTATAAATGATTTATATGTAGACATACTAGCTTGAGAGAATAAATGTTGGGTGACTTAGAAGACCGAAAGGTATGTTAAGTGTGAGGACCCACAGCTGGGCGTTGACCATGCTGTGAACCTCTGGGTATCTGACCCCATAACTGACTGCTGTGGCATCTGCGCCCTGCTGACTAGTCATGACTACTGGAGGTATTGTACGGCAGGAGAATGTAAAGGGCGCAGATGCCACAGCAGTCAGTTATGGGGTCAGATACCCAGAGGTTCACAGCATGGTCAGCGCCCAGCTGTGGGTCCTCACATTAAGGCTAAACCTTTCTTTCTTAAGGCATCATTCCTTTGTTGTGAACCTATACATGATATCTTCAATAAACTCGTTTCTAAAAGTACCAAAGCTTACAGATCCCGATGTTCTTGGGATATCCTTCAGCTCGTTTCACGGATATTGATGTTATTCATTGATGTTCATCTAATCTTATGACTTTGTTCCTTCAAGGTGAGACGTGTTCATGATGACGGCTCCATAATAATAATCCAATGAGTTTAGGAACAGGTTCTTAAGGAATTTCTTATAGGACATGAGTAGACTGCTAGCAGAGGATCTCTAATGAGGTATTTAATGTTCGAAGAGAGGTTCATGTTGTATCTTAGGATTTGGTTATAGTCTAGTTAAGTGGGAAGAAGTACTAATGGCAAGAGATGTGCTTATAAGGTTCATATGATTATGTAGACACTATGGGTTAAGCGAAGACCATGAGAAATGCATATAGATTATTTGTAGGAGGTTGATTATGATGTCGATCATAGTTACCACTGGTCTACGACCAATTCGGCAGGTATTACCACCGTGCTACGGTCGGTTGGGCAGATGTATGCACGTATGTATGTATATATGTATTTACCACTGGTCTACGACAAGTAGGGAAAATGTATATATTTACCACTGGACTGCAGTTAGTCGGGCAGTAACCACCGTGCTACGGCCGGTCGAGCAGTTACAGCTGATCAGTTGGGCAGTTTAGCTCTACCGTAGGGCGATAATCAGACGGGCAGTTATTACCACCGGACTGCAGCCGATCAGGCAGTTACCACTGATCAGTTGGACAATTAGTATAGGATGACTAGTAAGATAAAGGCACAGTACTGTACATAGATATGGTTCAGCATGCGAGAGTATAGAGAGACATGTATTATATATAGATCGGGTTGCACGCCGCAACATATGTTCGGATAATATTTGATGATAAGTTAACAAGGGCCATGGTAGGGTATATAGAACTAGTAAAGATTGCAAGAAGATGAAGAGGTTTGTATACATATGCTAGATTTCCATCGGTAGTTTAGAAATGCCAGGTTGATTCTTATTCTTCTCATCTTTAGTATATGGATATTTTGTTGCACTTTCTGCCTTGCATACTCAGTACATTACTCGTACTGACGTCCTTTTACTGGGTGCACTGCATTTCATGCCCGTAGGTCTTGAGAAACAGCTTGACGGATCTTTCAGTAAGGATACCAGCTCAGCAGGCAGAGTCGTGGCACTCCACTTGCTTCGGAGTTGTCCCGTGAGTCAGCATGGCTGCATATGCATTTGCACGGGTATGGCGGGGCCCTGTTCTAGACACTTTATGTCATGTACTCCTGTAGAGGCTCGTAGACAGATATGCACAATTAGATATCTTGTAATTATCTCGACTTATACTATGCTGTATCATTATTATGGAAAGCCTTATCGGCACATGTACTCGAGATTAGTTTGAAGATGTAAGTATGTTATCCTTTGGGCTTGTGCCCCTATGGCTTATAGTACCTAGGTCTTATGTTGCCTTTCGAGATACAGAAACCGTGAGTTACAGTTTGGTTCGCTCGGTTCCCGTAGGGCGCCGAGTGCCAGTCACGCCTTACCAAGGTTGGGGTGTGACAACAATCAAACATCAAATGCCAATTTTAACTGCAAAGACAATGATGCAATCTTTCCTTGACTAGAAGAACCCTATGCCAAGTCCAAATGGGTCCTTGAAAACCCATGTCAATCAAGCTTGAAGAATTAAAAAAATTCTGAAAGAAAGAGCAAGGACGATTCCTTCTAATTGCTCTGCCGATCTTCTCATGAAAGAATAAAAATGCATTAAAATCTCAAGCTAAGCACTACGACAAAGTGAAAAAGCTAGAAATATGAGAAAGCTCATCAAAAAGAATTCTACGAAAATCAACTATTCGACTTGCATAGATAGCAGTAAAGGTAACATCAGACAAGCCTGAAATAGAAATCTTCAAATTCACATACTGAAAAGTGAAAGATAAATCTCAATATCCAAGAAATCCCACCAAAGAACCCAAATTCCTCCAGAAAATCTGTGTGCTTAAACCTGAAAAGAGCAGGGAAAGTCAATGCTTTTAATGGCTTTATCCGCTGGAATGCCACTGATTCTGATTTCTAAGAAAATCAAAAAATATATAGAGTATTGAATAATCATATCCCGAGTGTAATCAATCTTGGTACCTAAACCCAATCCTTGACAATTCCAAATAAATGACTTAAAATCCATTAAAAAAATATAAAAAAGAAAGAACGAGCACATATGTTCATCAAAAAGTTAAGTAGAGAGTTTTCTTCTAGAGGATGAACCTTCAGGAGCATAAATATCATCAATGACCATCCCAAAATGAGACTGCATAACATCTGTTATCGAGATATTCTCTCTATCAGCAGGGTTAGGAGGCCGAATTTTGTGGGACTGAACAACCATTTTAGACTGCAGATCAGGAGGTTTGCTACCACTAAATTTAGAGGTGACTAATTTAGGGGGTTTATTAATATCTCTACCACGAACAGCTATGGTGATATTTTTTGGACTGAGATAGTGTGTGGCGTGGAGTTGTCACCGCTTTATGCACTGAAGAGTCTAGGATCGAAGAAACCAAATTTGAAACTGTGGAAGACCTAGGCAAAGCACTGGAGTCATCCTTAAAAGACTAATTATGGTCCACCATATTGAACTTAGAAATGAATCTGTGTCAACAATCATCTCATTCACTTCAACATCAATCGGGCTATTTTCATTTAGATGCTCAACCACCCTCTCTGTTTCCTTTTGGTGCCTTTTGTGCAAATTGAAATGACTGAGATTGCACATTCCAATTATTTGTATCACTGGAAAGCGCTTCATTTTCAAATGTGGATTCTTTCCAATTTGATCTTCTACCTCCAAATCATTCAGGGCTGCAAATCAGGAGGTGTTAAAATAATATTTAGCTCCTTTGTTACTTGTTGCTTACTTTTGACTATTTCTGCCATTAGATTTTCCTAGAAGACATTGCACTATCATCCAAGCACCATAAATACTATCCTCTGTAGGGACAATTTCGCCACTACCTCCACCAGAATTAGCGGCTTTGTCTAATTCATTTTGAGGGTTTTTTACATAAGCAGGATTATCCCCATAACAATTTAATGGTCTGCCCAAATTGACCACAATGAAGACATATATCTGGTAGTCCCTTGTATGCAACTTTTTGAGCTTTTCCTTTAAACTCAAAATAAGATATTAGGGCTTTTGTTACACCTCAGAGTTTCGTCTGTTGAGATTCGTTAGGTGTTAGTTGTCCTAATCGTGGAAACTGGTGTTATCTTCTAGGATATATGATATTATATGTTCCTATATTACGGTTATGGGGGTTTAAGCTCATGAAACAAGCTATGGAAGGATTTGGGGACAAGCGAATTAAGGAAATTAAGTTTATCGGAACTTTAGGAAAACTTGGCAAAATTTTGGACATGATTTTGGTCCAACATGAGAGGGGCATATCTCCTAGAATATTAGGAGTTTCGGTGTGTTTATTTTGTCCAAATTGAAGTTCGTTGAGTCTAGTTTCCAACGCAACAAACCATTCGTCAATGTGACTTCGGAGTAAAAAGTTATTGTTTTAAGACAGACAGCTCGGGCAAAACATTTTGACTGATCAGTTTGACGGACCGCAGAAATTTTTGCGACCCGTCGAATAGTATTTTCCCAGCGTAAAACAGTCACAGTGAGCCATGTTTGGCTGGGCAATTTGACAGAGCATTTTGATGGGCCGTGGGAATTTTGACGGTCCGTCAAAGTGGGCGCAGGATTGCCTGATGGGATTTTAAGTCATGCTTTATATATTTCATTTTATATCATTTGGACTCATTATTTCCCTAAAACAGATCCTTGAGCTCTCCAAAACCCTTTCTCTAGGTCTATAAATTAATCCAAGCCAAAATCCAAGAAATCTAAAAGAAGTAAGAGGTTCAAGTGCTAGGAAGCTTGCTAGGGTTTGTGGAACTCAAGATTTCTTATGGTGTTGATGTTTGAGACTTCACTTTAGTGGAGTAAGTTGATCCAAGACTTGTTCTTAAGTGACTAAGGCAAGATTTTACATCTTTTACATATGGTTAAGGTTGCTTGATTGTTATGCCGTGTGGGTAAAGGACGAAAAGTTGAAATAGAGTTCAAGTATGAACTTGGAGATATTATGAGCTATTGGTTAACTTGAATTATAATTCTTGGCGTGTTAGGAGTATAATCTTGATGTGGATGTTATAGATGAGGTTGAGTAAATATTCTATGTAAGCATATATGGTGTTGTGTTGTAACTATTGTTATGATTGATCATGAAAAGGAGTTTTGGGATTGGATGATGCTTAACTTGAATGAAATCTCTTGATTGTGGTATTGTTGATAATGTCATTATTGATTGGGAGTTCTTTTGGAAATTGGTAAAAGTAGATGAAATAGGGTAAATGCTGCCCAATTTTCATTAGCTTACGAATTATACTTATTTGAACTTAAGGGTGTGTTTGATGCCTAACCTTGGTATGAATCTTCTTAAATGTAGATTTCTCGGGCTTTGAAGGTGAACGTTAAGTAGTTAAGAAGACATAAAGGTATGTAAGGCTAACCCTTCTTTCTTAAGGCATGATCCCATTGATGTATACCTTCATGTGAAATCCATAGTATTTTCCATGATGATTTCATTCCTAGAATAACTAAAGCTCATGATCTTGATATTCTCACGATACCATTGGTCCCATCCTATGATAGTTGATCCTTTAAGGAAGAATATAACGAAAATGATGGTAATGGTGATGATATTGAGGACATGTATGTACTCTTGTGTATATATATTTTTATATATTAATGTGTGACTACTAAGAACACCGAGCTTATATGGCCGGGTATGATATCTATTGCGCGCACACCACTGCAGTTGGGCACGGATGACATTGAGCCTTGGTAGGGCCAGGTATGTATAACACCGAGCCTTGTCATGGTCGGGTATGTGAGACACCGAACCTCTATGGTCAGGTATGATACTACTATATGTATAAATGGATTAAATGGAAGGTTCCCATTAGAAAAAGAGTAAGTAAATATGATGAACGTCGCAAGTGGTGTCACGACACAGCTAGGGCCCATGACGGGTACCCAGGGCTAGCCATCATGCACCACTCGTGCTACTACTTGACATGCTCCTTTAATGGTCTTTTATCGGCTTTACACTCAAATTGTAGGAAAATCATATCTTACATAGAAACATAAACACTTTTTTATATACATTTGCCCCTCGGCCGTCAAAATAATATATACATATAATAGCATTGTCACGACCCAACCCCGTGGGTCGTGACTAGTGCCCGAGCTGGACACCCATACACACTTACTTACCAAATCGACATATCAATGACTTATCTATATCCAGCACACATTAATTTTTACAGATACTGAGGACAAATGTCGCCTTAAGCGGTCTCATATAACATACATATCATACAGAGGCCACCAAGGCTGTCGTAGAACGTATCGTCCAAAACATATATACGCGTATACATACATAAAAGCCATTAAGGCTGGTATAGCAAAAGGAACCGCTTAGACGCAAGCCGCACAGACATATCTGAACCACAACGACCCATGACCCACATACATGTCTATAGGCCTCTAACAAAGACAACAAAATCATATGACGGGACAGGGCCTCGCCGTACCCCTGAATATATATATACAACGGAAGAGTTTGTACCAAAATGTAGGCTCCAGAACAAGGGAGCACTCCAAAGAAGCAGAATGGATGGCCTAAGCTGTCGGATCACTCACGTGAACGTCTGTACCTGCGGGCATGAAACGCAGCCCCCGAAGAAAGGGGGTCAGTACGAAATATGTACTGTGTATGTAAGGCATGAAGTACAGGAAACAGAAACATAACCGGAACAACGGTACAAAAGTAAGTACATTAGCCAGAATACCAAGGTGCTTATTTTCCGAGCGTAAATCATGCATACCGATGTCATATGTCAGAAGAAGTACAGAAAATGAGTAAATCATCCAAAGTACCAAAATACTTACTTTCCAAACACAGATCATACGTGCCGACATCATATGTCACAATATACATATACATATAACCGATCCATATGTAATATGATAGTGCTGAGGAACGTACAGCCCGATCCATATATATAACATATTAGTGCCGAGGAACGTTCGGCCCGATCCATATATATAACATATTAGTGCCAGGGAACGTTCGGCCCGATCCATATATATAACATATTAGTGCCGAGGAACGTTCGGCCCGATCCATAAATATATTGCTGTGGAACGTGCAGCCCGGTCCATAAATATATTATATTGCTGCGGAACGTGCAGCCCGATCCATACACATATATAACATAACATGTTAGTACCGAGTATAACATAGTGCACACAATGACATAACCGGCTCGGGACTCGGCGAACGATACAATAGTAGTACGCACGAGCTGAGTATGCATATAAATCAATTCTAAGACTCGATGAACAAGTATACTTACCGACCCTGAAGGCTCAGAAACAAGTTTCGGGTCAATCCGATTTAGTATAAGAAAGTTATGAGCGTTTGAAGTAGAGAATCTTCTACGACCGTTTCAGAAGCCATTTTTGGAAAATCAAAGCAACAATCATGGTAGGTACCTTTTGAATATCGTTATGGATCAAATCAGACAGAGCTTTTGGAACCATATGTACGTATCAAAATGTATCAAAGACTCGATGGAATAATCAAACGTGCTATCATTTGAAAACCAAGACATTAGTCATATCAATTATCCCTCGAATGCCATTCGGAAAGATATCCACCGACTTCGGACATCATAGATACACATCAAAACCATATGAAACGGCTTATGGAAATCAAGTACGTTAGCCGTCCTAGTGGCTCTAAGAATGGGAGTTTCTTTGAAATCATACATATACTTTGTCATGTTGGTTTCACAAAGATCATGCCAAAAGAAAGAAAAGGGTAAGCCTTACATACCTTGCCCGCTTCCTTAGCTAAGCCTCCTTAGGTCTTGGCCCTTCCAAAATCTATAACAACGTTAGTGAATAACAAACATTAGCTATAGATATCCAAGAGTCTCATCCTAAACTAACACTTTGTTTACTGAAATTTCGGCAGAATTTCCCCTGTAAATACACCATCCCCGAGAATCCAACTCGGCTATATCATCAACAACAAATCCGAGAATTTAACTCGGCCAAATCATCAACAATAATACCAACAATTATTTCAACAATACCAACAATCAATTTGAAACACATTCTAACATTAGCAACCCGCTTTAAACTAATTCAACAGCATTCCGTTTACATTCAATTCAACTACATACAATCAAACCAACGCCAATGCTCGCATACTCCAACACTAATCCAAAGTCATTTAAACAAGATTCAAGAACATTTCAAACAATCCGCACAACATTCAAACAATCCAACCAAAACTCCATTCCACTCGAAACCTTCCAAATGCAACAAAAGCAACAACAATACATTTTCTTCTTTCAAATTCATAGACTATACCAACAATTCACATGCTAGCAACATTATTTCCCATAAATACAAGAAGTGATATTATAGTCACTTTAGCTTCTAAAACAACTCTCCAACACTTACGACTTCAACTAGAATCATCAAACTTTCATTATCAACATAGAATCCACAACAACAACAACCAAAACACTAAATAAAATAATTGAGTCATTGTTCCTACACACCACACATATACACGGCCACAACACTATATACACGGCCACAACCTAGCTTCCATATTTTCATGAATTTCACCCATTTCTACATACTACAACATACATAACCATCCATAACATACAAAAAGAAGATTAATTCTTACCTTTTTCCTTTAACTTCTCACTTGGCTAGAATTATGATCTTGCAACAAAGAGAGGTTTTCTTGCTCCAACAAGTATACAACGTTAAAGAGGACCTTTGAATTAGTAGGAATACTAGAAGAAAATATTTTTTTGGATCAAGATTGAAAGCTTCAATTTTGCTTGGGGTTGGCCGAATGGCCCTTATGTTGGGCTTCTCTCCATGTTTCTTGAAAAGTCTTAGAATAAGAATGAAAAATGAGCTCTATTATCATCTTTTATGCATTAGTATTGGGCTACCTTGTGGGCCTTGGCCCACTTCATGTTGGCCGGCCACTTTGCCATTTTTTCCTCAAGCCCAAATCTTTTTTTTTGTTTTTCACTTCATGAAGATTTATTTTCCAAATTCCAAATTTGCCCTTAGCCTTCCTCCGTATTTCTATGAGTCATCTTGTGAGTTTCCCTTTTTACCCCTAGCCATTCTTAATATTTCCATATCAAAATTTTTCATAAACAACTTATGTATTAAACAGGATCAAAATATAGCCTTGTCCTCAACTTGCCGCGATTATCTTGAATTATCCGAATGTACAAAATGCGGGATATAACATCCTCCCCCCCCCCCTTTAGAACATTCGTCCTCGAATGTTGAACTGGCCTCATGGTGTATTATAATACTTCGGGGAGGTCTCCTTTATAGTTGCCACATACGATCATTTAAAAAGTCCGTTTTAGAAGCTTAGGTTGCCTTTGGGCATAGGAAATGATTAGGGATACTTTCTCTTCATCTCTTCTTCCGGCTTCCCAGTGTGGACTTTCAATTACAATTGGGCGTGGCTTCACATTAGTGGTCCATGTAATTCCCTAACGTAGGTTCTCATGTTAAACATAGTTAGCGGTTCATGAACTACTTTGTACCATCTGGTGGGCTCTTTTATTTTTTTTCCATTCATAAGGGCAGCGTTCTACCTTTCTTCGAGAAATGATAAACTACCAACAGTTGTTACTTCGTTATAACAGTCGTCATCCAAAATGTCTTTGTGAATTTAGCCTGTATACCTTTCTTGCTCTCTTTGTCGCCCTCTTCTGGAACTCAGACCATCTTAATTCGTTTCAAATCTAGTATGTTCTCCCCCCCCCCCCCCCTTTATTAAGAGGGTCTACATACGCCTATGCCCTTTAAGTAACCATCGTTTTCCACGATCTTCTTACAATTGAAGTTCCTTCATCATGGAGTCTGTCACTTCTATCTCCTTGCTAACTACATTCTCGTATTTAATCGGAATACTCATAAGGGCATCCATTTCTAACGCTTACTTTTTTTTCCCATTTTGACATACCTCTGTCCTTTATGTCTAACAATGTCATTACCCTTTTGGTGCGTATCTGTTTCCAGTCACTTTCTTCCTAACCACTCTCTTTTCCCTTCAACCCAGCCATTAGTATCCTTAATCTTACTTAGGGAGTAGCTTTCGTCTCTTATTGTTTGTGGCATCGGCTCTGAAGTTCGTAAGGCATTCTCTTTATATACACGAATCAGTTTCATTCTTAAGTCGCCCTCCAGGAAAGCTTCTCTATGTTCGAAGCAACCGTACCAATATGGCTATGCATTTACCCTTTTGTAATTATATCCTTCCACAATAGAGGATTCGGCCAAGCTGTCCTTTCCTTCATGCCCATTCCTTATCTTTCATTCTATTTTCTCGACAACTGAATTCCTCGGTCTTCACATGAATCCTCATTCCATGTCATAAGTTTTCTTATCAATTGAACCAACTCACTATCCTTGTCCTTTCCTTGGCAAGTAATCGATTCGCTATCACCAACCTATTAAAGTATCCTCCGTACTCCCATATGCCTGTCCTATTTTCACCGTTAACCTCCCTTTTCACCAATTTAGTCTACCTTAGCCTACGCGACCTCTTTAAGGTTTCTAACCACTCCGCACCTTCTAATTTCCTTTAGGTTACCCCAATTTCCCATTTGTCTCTTATATGTACATTTGTGGAAATTTTAGTACACTTCCCAGGGGGTCACCCATCCCAAAATTGCTCTGGCTGGTATAATCGCATCCACTCCCCCACACGACCTTTATCACGTAATCTATGGCAAGTCGGGGTCTTAACAACTTCCAGAAGGTTCTCGTAACGTGTTCCACTCCGATCTAGAGAGGGTCCGTTTACTTTTCTGACCATACAATTGCCGTATTGCCCTTTTTAAATCCTCAATATTCACTTTCCGTCTGTATGTATGGCTACCTCGAACAGTTCTATCGCTTCGGGTCTTATTTCAATTCTACTAGCAATCGGGGGGGAAATATGATGAAATAGGATCTGGATCTATCCATGCATATACATTTCAGAAGAAGATCGACAGTATACATGTAACCACGTCTGGTGACGCCTCCTGGTCCTGTCGGCCGGCCAAAGTATATAAGAGGTTCAAAGGACCGCTAGAACCGGGAGCTCCGCCACGACCTCTACCGCGGTCTGCTGGTGTCGGCATACCTTGCCCCGTAGGGCGCATGGCTACAGAAGGGGAAGATGAACTACCAACTGACCCGGTAGGCTGAGCTGCACTAGCTGAACCCCTCCTAAGCGGACAATCCCTCATAAAATGGCCCTGACGGCCACAAGTAAAACAAGCACCCGTGGAGCCCGAAGGCCTGGAGCTCTGACCTGCTTCTGAATACCCTGCACTATCTAGTCTCCTGCCCGTAGACTGTGGGAGTGTACTCCGTGCTGACGGGGAAGGGTATCTGCTATACTGCTGCTGAGGCTGGCCGCCTCGAGACTCCCCAGAATGTCCAGCTAATCTAGCCCTCTTGGGCTGCCCTCTATCACGATCTCTGTCGGGCTGGCGCCCTCTGTGGCGATCCTCCATTCCTTGGGCATATGCCTGCACCCGAGCAATATCCATCCCGGACTGAGATGTCATCGCCATACAACTATCAATCAGGTAATCATCCAACCCCATCACGTATCGGTGCATCCTGTCAGTCATATCGGCTACAATAGTGGGGGCATATCTAGCCAACGAGTCGAACTCTAAACTGTACTCCCGAACGCTTCTGCCCCTCTGTCTCAACTGTAGAAATCTGTCAACCCTAGCTCGCCTCGCCTCGGGAGGCAGGAAGTGACTAAGAAAGGCCTCTGTAAACTCGGCCCACACCGCTGGGGGAGCATCCTCACCCCTAGACAGCTCCTAGGACTCATACCAATTAACCGCTACATCACGCAATCGAAATGAAGCCAGCTCGACAGACTCGGTGATGTGATTCTTCGAGTTAACAAAGAACCAATCGACCAGGATCTTATTCTTGAAGCGATTGATGGGCAGAATTCAAGAAACGGACGTAAATCGGTCTATAGTTCTCGGAATTATGTGTTTTCAAGACGAGGAGAAAGATGAAGTTTTGAACTATAAAAATAACTATTGAATCGTTTACATCAAGTAAGTATTGAGGTCGGCACGATGGAAAGAAAATTAAGGTTTTGGGTATGAACTAGAACGAATTTTAATCAAGAACCGCGTTCTTGAATGATCAAAACAAATAAAGTTCCTAAGTCACCACTTGAAATCAATTAACGTGATAAAGAAACACCACACGCTATTGAAAACAAGATAAAGACTATCACCACCTTGCTTGGAACCAAAAACAAGGATAAAGAACACCAAATAGAGAAAATAACTCTATTGCAAAATTTAGGTTTCTGCTCAAAACGTGAATAGTATATTTACAAGTCATGAGAACCCTTTATATAGGCCTAGGTTCTCTTCTTTTATGACTACAAATCCATATTCTACTCTAGAAAGGAAATAACTAAAAACAAGGAAAATAAAATCCCTATTCTACAAGGAAAAGAATAAAAAAAACTAGAATCCTACTAGAACTAGGCTAAAGATCCTACTAATGATAGGAAATTAAATCCTACTATAATATAAATCAAGAAACAAGAAACCTATTTAGAAAAGGATTCAAGAAACAAGAATGGGAAATAATCTTCAAACTTGAGCTTCTTGGACTTTTCTTTTTCTTGAATTTCAATCTTGTGTTTCTTGATTTTCTTGGATTTCTTGATCTTCTTCATCTTTCATCATTCGGTCTCGGAAGCTCCGACTAATCTCAGCGTACGCTGCATCTCTCGAATAAAGTCCTGGGGATCCTCCTCGGGCTTTGACCCGTAAAACTCTGGGGGATTACAAGTCAAAAAGTCACGAACTCTCAAGCTGTCATATCTATTCACATCATCACCCCCTAGCCCGCGTCTGCGAGCCTGCCCTGCTACTAATCTCGTCAGCAACTGTACGACATCTTTCATCGCCCTATCCTCCGCCCCTGGCTGAGGAGCTGGAGGCTCGGGCGCTGGAGCCTCTGGAGCTAATGGTGGAGCCGCCTCTTGATCCATAGTGGCAGCGGCTGCTGCTCTAGGCTCCTCTAGTAATGGTGGCGTAGCAGAGCCCGTTGACCGGGGCATAACCTCGGGCATAGTCTAGGCACACGCCCTGGTAACTCTCTAGGCCCGGTTAGTCTCTCCAACTGCTGCTGACTTGCCCTTCTGGGCAGCTGTCGCTTTTCTCGGGGGCATCGCTGAAAACATAACATTTCGTCAGAAAGGAACCATCCTAATAATACAGCTCTATCGCACTATCTAAGATCGAAAGAAAAGGTAACACCCTAAATGTCCTGTAGCCTCCTGTTTATAGATGTGGTGCACCACACACTAATAAACAAGACTCTACTAGACACGGCCTGTAGACATTCCGAGGACAAACCGCTCTGATACCACATTTGTCACGACCCAACCCCGTGGGACGTGACTAGTGCCCGAGCTGGACACCCATACACACTTACTTACCAAATCGACATATCAATGACTTATCTATATCCAGCACACATTAATTTTTACAGATACTGAGGACAAATGTCGCCTTAAGCGGTCTCATATAACATACATATCATACAGAGGCCACCAAGGCTGTCGTAGAACGTATCGTCCAAAACATATATACGCGTATACATACATAAAAGCCATTAAGGCTGGTATAGCAAAAGGAACCGCTTAGACGCAAGCCGCACAGACATATCTGAACCACAACGACCCATGACCCACATACATGTCTACAGGCCTCTAACAAAGACAACAGAATCATATGACGGGACAGGGCCCCGCCGTACCCCGGAATATATATATACAACGGAAGAGTCTGTACCAAAATGTAGGCTCCAGAACAAGGGAGCACTCCAAAGCAGCAAAATGGATGACCTAAGCTGTCGGATCACTCACGTGAACGTCTGTACCTGCGGGCATGAAACGCAGCCCCCGAAGAAAGGGGGTCAGTACGAAATATGTACTGAGTATGTAAGGCATGAAGTACAGGAAATAGAAACATAACCGGAACAACGGTACAAAAGTAAGTACATTAGCCAGAATACCAAGGTGCTTATTTTCCGAGCGTAAATCATGCATACCGATGTCATATGTCAGAAGAAGTACCGAAAATGAGTAAATCATCCAAAGTACCAAAATACTTACTTTCCAAACACAGATCATACGTGCCAACATCATATGTCACCATATACATATACATATAACCAATCCATATGTAATATGATAGTGTCGAGGAAAGTACGGCCCGATCCATATATATAACATATTAGTGCCGAGGAACGTTCGGCCCGATCCATATATATAACATATTAGTGCCGAGGAACGTTCGGCCCGATCCATAAATATATTGCTGCGGAACGTGCAGCCCAGTCCATAAATATATTATATTGCTGCGGAACGTGCAGCCCGATCCATACATATATAACATATATTATATTGCTGCGGAACGTGCAGCCCGATCCATACACATATATAACATAACATGTTAGTGCCGAGTATACCATAGTGCACACAATGACATAACCGGCCCGGGATTCGGCGAACGATACAATAGTAGTACGCACGAGCAGAGTATGCATATAAATCAATTCTAAGACTCGATGAACAAGTATACTTACCGACCCTGAAGGCTCAGAAACAAGTTTCGGGTCAATCCGATTTAGTATAAGAAAGTTACGAGCGTTTGAAGTACAGAATATTCTACGAACGTTTCAGAAGCCATTTTCGGAAAATCAAAGCAACAATCATGGTAGGTACCTTTCGAATATCGTTATGGATCAAATCAGATAGAGCTTTTGGAACCATATGTACGTATCAAAATATATCAAAGACTCGATGGAATAATCAAACGTGCTATCATTTGAAAACCAAGACATTAGTCATATCAATTATCCCTCGAATGCCATTCGGAAACATATCCACCGACTTCGGATATCATAGATACACATCAAAACCATATGAAACGGCTTATGGAAATCAAGTACGTTAGCCGTCCTAGTGGCTCTAAGAATGGGAGTTTCTTTGAAATCATACATATACTTTGTCATGTTGGATTCACAAAGATCATGCCAAAAGAAAGAAAAGGGTAAGCCTTACATACCTTGCCCGCTTCCTTAGCTAATCCAACTTAGGTCTTGGCCCTTCCAAAATCTATAACAACGTTAGTGAATAACAAACATTAGCTGTAGATATCCAAGAATCTCATCCTAAACTAAAACTTTGTTTACAGAAATTTCGGCAGCATTTCCCCTGTAAACACACCATCCCCGAGAATCCAACTCGGCCATATCATCAACAACAAATTCGAGAATTTAACTCGGCCAAATTATCAACAACAATACCAACAATTATTTCAACAATACCAACAATCAATTTGAAACATATTCTAACATTAGTAACCCGCTTTAAACTAATTCAACGGCATTCCGTTTACGTTCACTTCAACTACATACAATCAAACCAACGCCAATGCTCGCATACTCCAACACTAATCCAAAGTCATTTAAACAAGATTCAAGAACATTTCAAACAATCCGCACAACATTCAAACAATCCAACCAAAACTCCATTCAACCCGAAACCTTCCAAATGCAACAAAAGCAACAACAATACATTTTCTTCTTTCAAATTCATGGACTATACCAACAATTCACATGCTAGCAACATTATTTCCCATAAATACAAGAAGTGATATTATAGTCACTTTAGCTTCTAAAACAACTCTCCAACACTTACGACTTCAACTAGAATCGTCAAACTTTCATTATCAACATAGATTCCACAACAACAACAACCAAAACACTAAATAAAATAATTGAGTCATTGTTCCTACACACCACACATATACACGGCCACAACACTATATACACGGCCACAACCTAGCTTCCATATTTTCATGAATTTCACCGATTTCTACATACTACAACATACATAACCATCCATAACATACAAAAAGAAGATTAATTCTTACCTTTTCCCTTTAACTTCTCACTTGGCCAGAATTATGATCTTGCAACAAAGAGAGGTTATTTTGCTCCAACAAGTATACCATGTTAAAGAGGACCTTTGAATTAGTAGGAATACTAAAAGAAATTTTTTTTTTGGATCAAGATTGAAAGCTTCAATTTTGCTTGGGGTTGACCGAATGGCCCTTATGTTTGGCTTCTCTCCATGTTTCTTGAAAAGTCTTAGAATAAGAATGAAAAATGAGCTCTATTATCATCTTTTATGCATTAGTATTGGGCTACCTTGTGGGCCTTGGCCCACTTCATGTTGGCCGGCCACTTGGTCATTTTTTCCTCAAGCCCAAATCTTTTTTTTTTTGTTTTGCACTTCATGAAGATTTATTTTCCAAATTCCAAATTTTCCTTTAGCCTTCCTCCGTATTTCTATGAGTCATCTTGCGAGTTTCCCTTTTTACCCCTAGCCATTCTTAATATTTCCATATCAAAAATTTTCATAAACAACTTATGTATTAAACATGATCAAAATATAGCCTTGTCCTCAACTTGCCGCGATTATCTTGAATTATCTGAATGTACAAAATGCGGGATATAACAAGCATCTCGTGAGACCATCTAACCCACACTGCGCATCTACGAGCCTCTAATGGAGTACTAAACATGAGGACGGGACAAGAACCCATCATGCCCAAAAATACTTATACACAAATGTACACAAAAGATTCGTCATAAGCACCTCCGAACAAAGGAGTGCTTCCAGTCGGCTGACAGCTACTTCTGGTCTGGGTCGAGCTCTCCTCCCTGTCTACCTGTGGGCATGATCACAGCGTCCAAAGAAAACGGACGTCAGTACGAATGTTGTACTGAGTATGGGAGGCATAAACAATGAAATAGAACAATGACATAAAGGAAATATCAATATGGAACATCTAAATCTGACTGTCATGTATAAAAGAATTAAGTCATGCTGTCTTACTCATACTCGTCATCATATCATGTATGCATAATGTATAAGCTGCCCGCCCATATAGGTGCGGTGTAGTAATGTATAAGCTGCCCGTCCATATCGGATCGGTGTGAAAATCATAATATTAGCCTGCGTCCAGGTCTCTCGCGTCCGGGGTATCATCTCATGCCGCCCACTAGTGTTGTCTGCCCATGCCATTTGGCCATTGTGTATCGTATAGCTGCCCGCCTTAGCGGTGACTGCCCGGCCAACTAGGCGCGGTGTTAAATCATTTTCGTACATGCTCATCATACTATGCTTATCGTAACATACTTATCACAATACATGCATAAGGCTTATGAACAGCTTTACCTTATCGGGGTGACGTAAGGTCGTGATTCCCCGATTTCATTATGCAACAATTATTGACATCCTGCCTCACCTTGAAGGAACTAGCATATAAGGTGAGTGTGAGCAACAAATAACATCATGCCATTTTAAGATCATCATATCATATCTCGTATCTTATATTACCATTCATAGATATAGGCTTTTAGCTTTCCGGAATATAGGGACTCATGACGAGGAGGAAAATTATGCTATGAGATTCATGCCATTAGAAAGAAGGGAATAGCCTCACATACCTTTGATGTTTAACTAATCTATCATTCGCTTGTTCTCATTCGATATCGCGTTTCTACCTTCAAAAGAGAATTCGCATTTACGTTAGTTAATCGACTATAAGAACGCGCTACTATTTCTAGGGAAAATTTGGCGGCACTTCCTTTGTTTATACTACTTTTCCCATATTCTATATTTACTCCCAAACGCCTTCAACAATGTTCACAATATTGTATTCAACAATCATCATTTATCTACATTTACCACATTCCACCATTTTTCTCCAATTTCTCCACGTTTATGAGTTTTAGCTCATCATCACATTTTCTCATACATCACACCTATTTCATGGTCTACACGTCATTCATAACATATTTATACTCCCAACTCATCAACATTCATAATGCAATCCAACTATCATTCAACTATGGCACTATTCACATTTTATGACCCATTTACTGCACTCTTCTATAATCCAGGTGTTTCAATGTATTAATGCTTCAATCATCATGAGAAGGTCATCAAACTTACCCTGGGTAGTGTTGGAACAATCCTTGAGCAACAACACTCTTTTATGCCAAAAACCCTATTTCACTTCCTTTGCAATTTCTTGGTGTAGATGAACTTTGATGAGCTTCACACCTTTGGTTCCATGGATTTCATGTAGTTGACCACTAATTTCCCTTAAATTCATGTGGATGAAATGTTTGGAATGTTCTAGTGTTCTCTTGAGTTGTGTAGATGAGAAATGAATGAAAAGGGTCCCTTATATTAATCACAAAATCTGATTTTTTTATGAACAGTAGTTGGGATGCACAGTGGTCGTAAACCCAGTTTACGGACCGTATTCTAGTTTACGGTCTGTCCTTCACGACCGTATTTAAGCATATCAAAACCAGGAACTCAGGCTGAGACGTGGTGATTTACGGACACAGTTTACGGGTCATATTTCACTTTACGGTCCGTATTCTGAGTCGTATTTAACAATTTCGTCATTTGGCAGAAAGTTGAAGTTTTTGGAATGTTGAAGGACGATGGCAGTTTACGGTCCACAAACTACTTTACGGGTTGTATTCTATTTTACGACCAACTGGGTCGAAGTGCAGATCTGTAACTTTCTCATTTCCAAAATTCATAAATAGTCATGCCCTACTTAGTAAAACATCGCACACTCATACACTTCGTTGGTCTACTCATTGTACGTTCACGGAAAAATTTCCGAGGTGTAACATTCTTCCCCCCATTGGAACATTCGTCCTCGAATGTTAAAACACTCGGTATTCTACGAAAATTTAGCCAGAGTATCCCTTGTAATTTGGCACTATCATGATACCTGTCACAACAGCCCATAATATCATCGCCTCACAGGGCTACATTATAACATTGACATATCTATGGCCACACGCGACCAAAAGCATGAAAATAAACATACATACCTTATATCGCGAGCGCTTCATCTTGAATCTCTCCTGGGGATCGAAATAAATGCGGATACCTAGACTTCATATTCTCTTCTGCTTCCCAAGTAATTTCTTCCCGGTTATTGTTTCGCCACAAGACTTTAACTGAAACCACCTCTTTGTTTCAGAGTTTTCGCACTTGCCTGTCGAGGATAGCAATAGGCACTTCTTCATTGGTTAGCTTTTCTGTCACTTGAACGCCGTCAATTGGAACAATCTTCTACATCTCTAACACACTTGCAGAGCATCAAAACATGGAAGACTGGATAATCTGATTCAAGTTCCGAAGGCAAGTCCATTTCATAAGCTACACGACCTACCTTATGGATAATTTTATAGGGTCCAACGTACCTTGGATTTAACTTCCCTTTCTTGCCAAATCTCATCACCCCTTTCATTGGCGATACTTTCAGAAATACCCAATCATTAACCTGGAATTCCAGGTCTCGTCGGTAGTTGTCCACATAAGACTTTTGGCGACTTTGGGCTGTTAACAATCGGTCTCGGATCACCTTGACTTTTTTGACTGCTTGTTGAATCAATTCGGGATCTATTAATTGTGTTTCTCCTGTTTCAAACCACCCAATTGGAGATCTACATTTCCTTCCATATAAAGCTTCATACGGAGCCATTTGAATGTTGGAATGATAACTATTATTGTATGCAAATTCGATTAGAGGTAAATGATTATCCCAACTTCCACCGAAATCCAGCACACATGCTCGTAGCATATCTTCCAAGGTCTGAATAGTACGCTTGGCCTGTCCGTCAGTCTGCGGATGAAATGCCGTGCTAAGGTTCACTTGAGTGCCTAGACTTTCTTGGAAGGACTTCCAAAACCTGGCTGTAAACTATGCTCCCCTATCTGTGATAATAGATAATGGAATACTATGAAGGCGCACAATTTCCTTAAGATACAACCTTGTATAATCTTCGGCTGAGTATGTAGTCTTAACTGGGAGAAAATGGGCTGCTTTCGTCAATCTATCCACAATCACCCATATGGAATCATACCTGCCGCGGGAACGAGGTAATCTCATGATGAAATCCATGTTGATCACTTCCCATTTCCAAGTAGGGATTTCCATTGCTTGCAATAAGCCTCCTGGCTTTTGATGTTCAACTTTTACTTGTTGGCAATTTGGGCACTGTGCTACAAATTCGGCTATGTTTCTTTTAATGTCATCCCACCAATACATCATCTTGAGATCACGATACATTTTAGTCGCACCCGGGTGAATGGAATACCGGGAACAATGTGCTTCTTCTAGAATTCGTCGGCGCAATTCTGCTACATTCAGCACACAAAGCCTGCCTCGGTATCTAAGAATTCCGTCCATAGGAGCTTCAAATGGAGATTTTTCTTTTCCATGAGATGTGTCTCGGTAGTGACGCAATTGAGGATCTTCATATTGCTGTTCTTTCACTTCTACATCCAAGGACGAAGATGTGGGGTCATTGATGCCAATCCCTGCATTACCCGAATCAATCACCCACACTCTAAGATTAGCTAATTGGCGGAGCTCATGAACCATCTCTTTCTTTTCCGGATGGACTTCACATAAACTGCCCATTGATCGGCGGCTAATTGCATCAGCTACTACATTCCCTTTTCCGAGGTGATACAAAATATCCACATCATAATCCTTCAATAATTCTAACCACCGCCTCTGCCGCAGGTTCAACTCCTTCTGCTTGAAAATGTACTGAACGCTTTTGTGATCTGTATAGATATCAACATGCACGCCATACAAATAATGCCTCCATATCTTTAAGGCATGAATAACTGCAGCCAATTCGAGATCATGAGTCTGATAATTCCTTTCATGTTTCCGTAATTGTCTCGAAGCATATGCAATAACTTTCCCATGCTGCATCAATACGCATCCTAGTCCAACACCGGAAGCGTCACAATACACCACATAGCCATCTGACCCTTCTGGAAGTGTTAAGATCGGAGCTGAGGTCAATCTGTCTTTCAACTTTTGGAAGCTGCGCTCACAAGCATCATTCCATTGAAATTTGGCTGACTTCTGGGTTAGCTTCGTCAATGGGGCTGAAATAAATGAAAAGCCCTCTACGAATCTTCTATAGTATCTTGCCAAACCCAGAAAACTACGAACTTCTGTAGGCGTCGTAGGCCTTGGCAAAGTCTTCACAGCTTCAATTTTCTGAGTGTTGACTCGAATGCCATCATTTGAAATGACATAGCCCAGAAATGTTACAGAATTCAACCAAAACTCACACTTTGAAAATTTTGCATATAATTCTCGGGCTCGAAGAATACAAAGAACAATTCACAAATGATATGCATGTTCTGATTTAGTGCGAGAATATACCAGTATATCATCAATAAATACTACCACAAATAAGTCCAAGAGAGGCCTGAATACATTGTTCATCAAGTTCATAAACATGGCCGGAGCATTAGTCAATCCGAATGACATCACTCAGAATTCATAGTGGCCATATCTCGTTCTGAAGGTCGTTTTGGGAATATCTGCTTCTCTAACTCTCACCTGATAGTAACCCGACCTCAAATCTATTTTAGAAAACCACTTAGCACCTTGCAATTGATCGAATAAGTCATCAATACTTGGAAGAGGATATTTGTTCTTTATTGTCACCTTATTCAATTGCCTATAATTGATGCACATTCGTAGGGAACCGTCCTTCTTTCTCACAAACAAGATTGGTGCTCCCCACGGCGATGAACTGGGTCTAATAAACCCCTTTTCGAGTAAATCTTTCAACTGTGCCTTTAGATCTTTCAATTCTGTCGGAGCCATTCGATAAGGAGGAATAGAAATAGGCTTAGTGTCCGACAAAACATCAATGGAGAAATCAATTTTTCTTTCTGGGGGAAGACCTGGGAGTTCATCTAGAAATACATCAGGAAATTCATTCACCACCGGAACAGATTGAAATGTTGGCGACTTTGCTTCTGTGTCATACACCCTAACTAGATGATAAATATAGCCTTTCGCTATCATCTTCCTCGCCTTAAGGTAGGAAATAAACCGACCCTTTGGGGATGCCGTGTTACCCTTCCATTCAAGTACGGGCTCTCTCGGGAATTGGAATCGAACCACTTTTGTGCGGCAATCAACATTTGCATAACATGGGGCCAACCAATCCATACCCATGATTATATCGAAATCTATCATTTTCAGCTCAATCAAATCAGCTGTGGTCTGGAGATTACATATCACAACTACACAATTTTTATACACTTGTCTTGCTATCACGAGATCACCAACCGGAGTAGATACCTTGAAAAGTTTGATTGGCTCAGGTTTCACCCCAATACAACCAGCAACATATGGAGTAATATAAGAAAGAGTAGAACCCGGATCTTTCAGTGCATATACATCACGGGAGAATATAGACAATGTACCTGTGACCACATCCGGGGAGGACTCAAGATCCTGTCGTTCGGCTAAAGCATATACACGGGGCTGAATGGAACCTGAAGTAGATGCTGCCCCTCTACCTCTACCTCGGCCTGCTAACATCTGGGGAATCTGTCCTGCCAGGCGTGCTGAGGAAGAACCAGCTGCCGAACCTTTGGGCTGAACTACCACACTACCACTCATCGACGGGCAATCTCTCATCATGTGCCCAACATGGTCGTAAGTGTAGCAAGCGTCCGAACCCTGGCGACACTGTCCGGAATGCAATCTACCGCACTGGCTACATCGCGGTACTGGGGGTCTCCTCTGACTATAATCTTCCCTGGACTGGGAATCTGGAGTTCTCGAACTTTGGCCCTGTCCTGAGCGGAAGGAGCGATCAAATCTCCTACCTGCAAATCGAGGAGGTGCACTGGTCACAGACTGGCTGGAGTAACCAGAATATGTCTGCCTCGAACCCCCACTATAACCACTGCCTGCTCCCATAGATCTAGCCCTCTTGCCTTGCCTTCTTTCGTTATCGCGGTCATTCCTTGGTGGTTGTTGTCGCCCCTCTAAATCTAAGCATGGGCCTGTATTCGAGAAATATCCATCCCGTCTTACAAGGACGCCGTCAAACAATCTCTAAATAAATGTGGCCCTAGGCCACTCACAAATCTATGTACCCGATCTCCCATGTCGACCACAATAGCCGGGGCATATCTAGCCAAAGAATTAATTTCATGCTATACTTCCGGGCACTCATGTTTCCTTGCCTCAGATTTAGAAACCTATCCGCTCTAGCTTAGCGGACCTCGAGTGGCAAATAGTGACGAATAAATGCATCCACGAATTCTTGCCAAACCGGAGGAGGCGCATTCTTCCCTCTTGATAATACCCAATTATTGTAACACAAAACAGCCACATCCCGAAGTCTATAAGATGCCAACTCCACGGATTCAGTTTCAGAGGCATGGACAATCTTCAATGTCCTCCGTATCTCATCTATGAAACCTTGCGGGTCTTTGTCTGACTTTGACCCGAAAAACTCCGGAGGATTTAGACTCATGAAATCACGGGCTTTGGTACTTGCTGCCCGATCACTTGAACTCGCATTTTGCCGTTGTGCCTGAGCGGTAACCAATTGTGTTAATAAATGAATGGTCTCGGTCATTTGTTGACCCGAAGAGACCGGTGGAGGAATTGGAGCTGGAGCTGCTCCTTGCTGTTCCACATTCGGCGGGATAGAAGAGGTATTAGACAAGGCCTCATTGTGTGATTCACCTTCTTCTATGTTCATTGGAGGCTCTCTTTCTACCCGCCTATTTACCGTAGTTTTGCCCTTCTGGGCGGCTGTAGCCTTCCCCTTTGGCGGCATTCTGAAATCACAACACACTATTAGGGAGGATAAAAGCTTATACATGGCTCTATCGCACGATCTCATAGGAATAAGAATGGTCATTTTTCCTAAATGCCCTGTAGCCTCTTGTTTATTGATGTGGCGCGCAACACACCATAAACAAGACTCTACTAGACACGGCTCGTAGACACTTCCTAGGACTGAACCGCTCTGATACCACTTTTGTTACGACCCAGCTAGGGGCCGTGACAGGTACCCGGGGCGATCCACCGAGCACCACTCGTGCTACTACTTGACTTGCTCCTTTAATGATATTTTATCGGCTTTACACTCAAATTGTAGGAAAATCATATCTTACATAGAAACATAAATACTTTTTGATATACATTTGCCCCTCGGCCGTCAAAATAATATATACACATAATAGCAACTCGTGAGACCATCTAACCCACACTGCGCATCTACGAGCCTCTAATGGAGTACTAAACATGAGGACGGGACAAGACCCCGTCATGCCCAAAAATACTTATACACAAATGTACACAAAAGATTCGTCATAAGCACCTCCGAACAAAGGAGTGCTTCCAGTCGGCTGACAGCTACTGCTGGTCTAGGTCGAGCTCTCCTCCCTGTCTACCTGTGGGCATGATCACAGCATCCAAAGAAAACGGACGTCAGTACGAATATTGTACTGAGTATGGGAGGCATAAACAATGAAATAGAACAATGACATAAAGGAAATAACAATATGGAACATCTATATCTGACTGTCATGTATAAAAGAATTAAGTCATGTTGTCTTACTCATACTCGTCGTCATATCCTGTATGCATAATGTATAAGGTGCCCGCCCATATAGGTGCGGTGTAGTAATGTATAAGCTGCCCGTCCATATCGGATCGGTGTGAAAATCATAACATTAGCCTGCGTCCAGGCCTCCCGCGTCCGGGGTATCATCTCATGCCGCCCACTAGTGGTGTCTGCCCATGCCATTTGGCCATGGTGTATCGTATAGCTGCCCGCCTTAGCGGTGACTGCCCGACCAACTAGGCGCGGTGTTAAATCATCATCGTACATGCTCATCATACTATTCTTATCGTAACATACTTATCACAATACATGCATAAGGCTTATGAACAACTTTACTTTATCGGGGTGACGTAAGGTCATGATCCCCCGATTTCATTATGGAGCAATTATCGACATCCTGCCTCACCTTGAAGGAACTAGCATATAAGGTGAGTGTGAGCAATAAATAACATCATGCCATTTTAAGATCATCATATCATATCTCGTATCTTATATTAACATTCATGGATATAGGCTTTTAGCTTTCCGGAATATAGCGACTCATTAAGAGGAGGAAAATTATACTATGAGATTCATTCCATTAGAAAGAAGGGACTAGCCTCACATACCTTTGACGTTTAACTAAGCTATCGTTCACTTGTTCTCCTTCGATATCGCGTTTCTACCTTCAAAAGAGAATTGGCATTTACGTTAGTTAATCGACTATAAGAACGCGCTACTATTTCTAGGGAAAATTGGGTGGCACTTCCTTTGTTTATACTACTTTTTCCATATTCTATATTAACTCCCAAACGCTCTCAACAACGTTCACAATATTGTATTTAACAATCATCATTTATCTACATTTACCACATTCCACCATTTTTCTCTAATTTCTCCACATTTATGAGTTTTAGCTCATCATCACATGTTCTCATACATCACACCTATTTCATGTTCTACACGTCATTCATAACATATTTATACTCCCAACTCATCAACATTCATAATGCAATCCAACTATCATTCAACTATGGCACTATTCACATTTTATGACCCATTTACTACACTCTTCTATAATCCAAGTATTTCAATGTATTAATGCTTCAATCATCATGAGAAGGTCATCAAACTTGCCTTGGGTAGTGTTGGAACAAGCCTTGCGCAACAACACTCTTTTATGCCAAAAACCCTATTTCACTTCCTTTGCAATTTCTTGGTATAGATGAACTTTGATGAGCTTCACACCCTTTGTTCCATGGATTTCATGTAGTTGACCACTAATTTCCCTTAAATTCTTGTGGATAAAATATTTGGAATGTTCTAGAGTTCTCTTGAGTTGTGTAGATGAGAAATGAAATGAAAATGAATGAAAAGGGTCCCTTATATTAATCACAAAATCTGATTTTTTTATGAACAGTAGTCGGGATGCACAGTGGTCATAAACCCAGTTTACGGACCGTATTCTTGTTTACGATCCGTCCTTCACGACCGTATTTTAGCATATCAAAACTAGGAACTCAGGCTGAGACGTGGTGATTTACGGACACAGTTTACGGGCCGTATTTCACTTTACGGTCCATATTCTGAGTCGTATTTAACCTTTTCGTCATTTGGCAGAAAGTTAAAGTTTTTGGAATGTTGAAGGACGATGGTAGTTTACGGTCCGTAAACTACTTTATGGGCTGTATTCTATTTTACAACCAACTTGGTTGAAGTGCAGATCTGTAACTTTCTCATTTTCAAAATTCATAAATAGTCATTCCCTACTTAGTAAAACATCTCACACTCACACACTTCGTTGGTCTACTCGTTGTACGTTCACGGAAAAATTTCTAAGGTGTAACAAGTGGTATAAATGGCTCTATCATCCCATGACTGTTCTTTCTTATGTCATTGCTCATGTTTCTATTATTTTATTAATTATGCCTTACATATTCAGTACATTATCCGTACTGACATTCTTTTATTTATGGACGCCGCGCCATGCCCGCGGGTGGACAGGGAGGTAGACTTGATCCTTAGGTTGCATATCCAGTGATTGCTTAGAGGAGCTCCATTTGATCCGGAGCCGCAGCTGTTGGTACTATTCTGTTGTATATATATATATATATATATATATGGGCATGACGGGGCCCTGTCTCGTCCTTATGATGATGTTTCATACTCTTCCTAAAGGCTCGTAGACAGTCATGTATATTAGATGTCATTGGCCTTGTCGGCTCATATTTTGGTATATTATTTTGTTAGCCTCGTCGGCTTGTGTATATGTATATGGGCATAGTTGTTGACGTTGATATGAAAATGGCATTATTGAGGCATAGAATTGTTAATAGGCCATGTGGCTCACCTAGATATGAATGTGAATGTACGACAAGAGGTGTTCGAGTGGGTTAGCTCCGGGTGCCCGACATGGCCCTCCGATTGCGTCGTGACAAAAGTGGTATCAGAGCAGTTTCGTCCTAGGGTTTGTCAACGAGCCGTGTCTAGTAGAGTCTTGTTTATGGGTGTGTTGTGCGCCACACTTATAAATAGGAGGCTGCGGGCATTTTAGGAATGAATGACCTTCTTTCTTCATAGATCGTGTGATAGAGCTATGGTATAAGGATTTCCTTTTTCTTAACCGTGTGTTATACATTTCAGATATGCCTGTAAAGAGGAAAGCTACAGCAGCCCAAAAGGGAAAAACAATGGCAGAAAGGCGAGCTGAAAGAGCACAACCAATGAACATAGAGGAGGGTGAGTCCCAGAACGCAGTTCAATCTCAGTCCTCTCACTCGTTGCCTATTTCTGAGGAGCATGAGGGAGCCTCACCCCCAGCTCCTCCACCAGAGGTTTCGGACCAAGAGATTAAAGAGGCCATTCAACTGCTGACTCAATTAGTCGCCACTTAGGCCTAGCGGTAAGGTATGGGTCATGGTGATTGGGCGGTTAGTGCAAGAGCTTGTGATTTTATTAGCTTGAACCCTCCGAAATTCTTTGGGTCAAAGCCGGATGAGGACCCTCAAAACATTATTGATGGAATGTTGAGGACGCTTCAGCTAATGCATGCTTCAGACATTGAATCGGTAGACTTAGCATCATATAGATTGCAGGATGTTGCGGTTCATTTGTATACGGTTTGGTTGTCTTCTAGGGGAGTCAATGCACTCCCTCGGTATGGCAAGAATTTGTTGATGCTTTCCTTCGACACTACTTGCCCCAGAGGTTCGGCGGGCTAGAGCTGACAAGTTCTTGAATCTTAGCCAAGGAAGTATGAATGCCTTAGAGTATAGTCTCCGCTTCAATTCTTTGTCTAGGTATGCTCCGGCCATGGTGGCGGATATGGGTAATTGAGTACACCGATTTGTTAGTGGCTTAGGGCCACATTTGATGGTTAAATGCTTGACTGCGTCCCTTAAGTACAATATGGATATTTCTCGCATTTAAGCCCATGCCTAGAATTTGGAGAAAAGCCAACAACCGCAAAGAGGTGAACGTGAGCTTGACAAATGTTATCACAACAGGGCTAGATCTTCGGGTTCGATTGGTGAATTTAAAGGAGGGCAAAGATAGCAGTTTGCTAGGCATTCAAGCCATTCCATGACTAGTATGCCTCCGCGATTTACGGGCCCAAGATTTGACAGATCTACTCATTCTGGGCCGAGTCAGAGTTTTAAAGATTCAGGTTCTCATTAACGAGGCGACTCGGTCAAGAATGGCCACCCATGCCACGATGTTCCCAGTGCGGGAAGTCACATTGGGGCTAGTGTCGATTAGGCTCAGATATTTGCTATGCATGCAGCCGGCCAGACCATATCATGCGTGACTGCTCCTCGATTGGTGGTAGGGGTAGGATCCAGCCTTCAGGGTCAGCAACCGGTGTCACACCCTAATCTTGATAGGGCATGATGGGCACCCGATCCTATACTCAGAGCCGAGAGAACCCCTTTAACTCTCGTTATGTTCATAACCTCACTGGACTCTTAAGTTACGAGTGAAATGCATAATGAAAACTTGTCAAAATTATTCTTTCGTTGTTCTCCAATAAAGTAAAATCTGTAATCATATGGAATTTGTAACATAAAGCATAATGGTACGTCGGCTTGCAGAGCCGTTTACAAAACTGACATCTTATACACGTGACTCTGTCTGCAAAGTCTCTAACATCAATCAAGATACCATAACATGAATACACTGACTCGGCAACACTCCAGAAGGAAAAGGAGCTCGCCCATCCAGCTGATACGTCTCCTAGCAATGTCCTCTACTCATCTGTATACACCTGCGTGGCATGAAACGCAGCCCCCGAAGAGCGGGGGTCAGTACGGAATATGTACTGAGTATGTAAAGCACGAAGTACAGTAGACAGAGCCATGATCGGAACAAGAAATATAAAAGTAAGTACACTATCCAGAATACCAAAATGCTTAGTTTTAAAACACAAATCATGCATGTCAATGTCATATGTCATATCCGGCCCATTATGGGACTCGGTGAACAAAACATGGCCGCCACCCCGTCGTTGGCGCCATAACACATCATACTCTAGAATATGGAATAACTCTGTAACCCATCATAACGCCATAACACATCATACTCCGGAATGTATATACATATAACGTGTCCCGGCCCTCTATTGAGGGACTCGGTGAACAATGCAGTGGAGTACGCACGAGAACGTGTCCTGGCCCGGGACTCAGTGAAAGATATATTGAGGCATGCACGAGCAGAGTAGTGAGAAACTATATGCATATAAATTAATTTTTAAGACTCGATAGGTAAGTACAATAATCGACACTTGATGGATCATAAACACGTTTCGAGTCAATCCGAGTTAGCATAAGAATGTTATGGACGTTATTCATTACAGAAACCTTTATGAACATATCATAGCGATCCGAGACCTCTTATGAAAGTTAGGGACATTAATCCTTATAGAACCCTTTTAGAGACAGGAACTCTTTATGCTTTGCTTGTTATTCAATCATACAATAAGCTCGACTATATTAAGTATGCTCATGTAAAGAAGTGAATAAGAATCGTAAACAAGCTCGGAATTAAAGAATAGAGTTATCCCAAGGTGCGTGTCATACCTTACTTAGCTCTAGGACATCCCAAAAGAAAGAAAGGGTAAGCCTTACATACCTACTCCGCCTCTTATTAGCCACACCTATTCGTCCAAGCTCGTAATTTTACATTTAAAAGGATTCACACTAACGTTAGACTCTTTATTGCACACTTGTTCCACATTTCAAATCAAACTATCCTATATTCTGCCGAAAATCGGGCAGCATCTCCCCTGTTTATATGCCTAGCCCAAAATTAAAATTCAGCAACCAATCAACAACAACAATAATACCAACATCAACAACACTATTATTCATACCAATATATATTCCATAAACATCCCACACGATGTTCTTCAACATACAAGAACAACATACACTTTCTTCCATCCCAATCAAGGAATATAATCTCATCAACACACCAACGATGTTAGATACCATTTTTACACGCACAGATCATTCCATCCATACGGCCACAACATGTTCAAAACGGCCCATGAACATGACAGCTATAACACAACACTTTATGACCTTTCCTCCGTAACTATTTTCACTTTTTCGGCTTGCTAAGCCTTCAAATAAACTCAATATAGGAGATAGGATGAAAACACATACCTTATACTTGAAGAAACTCAGCCACACCAACTCTTTCCAACACCAAGCTCAAGTAGAAGCAATAACAATCACCTTTCACGGACTAGTTTGGCGTAATCTCGTTAAATTCTTGATTTATCGGACTATAATACTTGGGAGATGTTTTGAGAGACTTATAGGACTTTTTGAATGTTAATATGCTGAAAAATACGAGTTGATGGGGGTATTTATAGCCCCCCGAGGTCGGTTCCACCGACTTATCCATGTGGGGCCCGCAGAGCCCTATTTGACAGCTTAGGGTCTTGCTCTAAAAAATGGCCATAACCTTTGATCCCGACATCGTGTGAGGGCCCACGATCTATGGTTAGAAATCTAATTCAATTATCTACAACTTTCATTCTTTGTGTTTTTCCAAAGTCCAAACTTAGAATATCGTTTTGGCCCCTCGAAGTCGGATCATCCGAAAACGTTTCCTTAAATCGTCCTTTTAGAGGGCTTATGCCAATTTTTGGCTTATGGGTCCTTCTTACGACTTGCTCAACTTTCCATATACTACTCGTATGTCTCTTCATATGTCCTTTATAACACTCTGACCTGTGGGTCCCACTTAGCTTGCCGCGACGATGGCTTTTCATCAAGTGCCATATGAACCAATTCACCCCATAGGGTCTCCAGATGTCATATATATGTTATTATTACATTCTTATAATATAACCTCCATCCCGACTCTGAGCCTCAAATTTTGTTCAGCGCGTTCGCACCTCATAGTGGCGCGTTCGCGCTGTATTGGCCCTAGGCCTTCTGCGCGTTTGCGTAGACCATTTTTCCTGGTTTGCCAGCCCGACTTGTAACGTCCATATCTCCTTACCCCGATGTCCGATTGAGGAGCGGTTTGTTGCGTTGGAAACTAGGCTTCCCAAACTTCACCTTAGACTTTTGTTTCACTTCAAAACTCTTAATACACTAAAACATATTCTTGCCCAACTTTCCTTCAGAGCCTCGAAAGCTTTATCTCCTTAGTTCACTGGTTCTCCAATCCTCCTATAACACCTATGATCTTGTATCTTCTCGACAATAACTCCGATGTCTGCAATTGAATAGCTAATACCTCACGAATCTCAACGTACAGAAGTTATGGGGTGTAACATCCTTCCCCCCTTAAAAACATTCGTCCTCGAATGTTGTAGTATTGCCAACCCACAACACCATCTTTGATTCCTTAGAACCGTCATTCTTCCCTTAGGGTCCGATGACTGTTGGCTTAGACTTTAACTTTGTTAAGTTTCTTCTCATCCTTCCTTAACTCTTTTTATTGCTTCCAGTCAGTTTCTTCCACTTCTTCATCCTCATGTACATGGTCGGAAATTAACTAGCATCTTGATCTCATTCGTCTCCATCATTATAGTCTTGACTTATCGTGTCATAACTGTTCATCGGCTCGTAAGTATTTCTCTTTTTCCTCGTTCCTTGTTTCCCTTGTTAGCAACCCACTATCTTTCTCATATACGGTACCCTTTCTGCGTTTATCCCTTCGGTGCCATCTCGGGCTACTCTTTCTGATATCTGTTGGTCTTGGCTATACCTCATACTGACTCCTTGTAGTTCATTGATCAGGTTCATTAGTCCTCACATCTTGTCACCATCCCTCTTAATCTTATATTCTAAATATTTGTCCAATCAGGTTGTGCCGCTAGTGGGCATAATAGCTGTGTTTCTTAAACTATTCCTCTCAGTTCCTTTCCAAGACCCCTTCCATAGATTCAAAGTACGTATATACATAATGGTTCTTCACCCTTTACTATCCTTCACAATACAGTTACACTTATGGCAATTCATAATCCGAGTTCAACTAATTTCATAGCTCTCAACATCTATCAATACAACCCCAGAAGCATAGGACTACGACAATTATTCTATTATGACTCTCTTGCGACGCAAGTAGACTTATCTTCAATTCCCTTGTATCGGTGTTCGTTTCGTAAGTCGTTATTCCTTGTTGGCTTTCTGGTGTGACCTTCTTACAATTGTGGTTGGGCATAGCTCCACGTTGACGGTTCATATAATTCCATAACATATGCTCCCATATTCAGTATAATTAGTGGTCCGTGAACTATTTTTCTAATATCCGGTGAAGTCTTTTATTTTCATTCGTAGGAGCAGCGTTCTTCCTTTCCTTCAAAATTTTCCAAACTGCCAATCGTTGTTCCTTTTATTACAATTGCTATCCTTTCTGGTGCAAAATTTCCTTTTGTCGTCATCCGTAGTGTCCTTCAGGTTCGTCTCTATGACCCTTTTGTGAATTTAGCTTAAAGACCTTTCTTGCTCTTTTCATTACCCTTTAAGACATGTCGCTGCGTACTTAGGTACGGCGCAGATTTGCCCGATATGAGGGATTCAAATCATGGTCTAAACATATCATAGTTCATGTCGGCATGAAGCATTCCCTTAAGGTGTCTTCCATACTTTCTCCTTATGTCTGCCTCATGGTACACTTATTGTCAATTCGTTTCTACTTCTTTCAGGTATCCTCCTGATGTGCCGATATGTTTTTAACTGTGGCCCCGAACTAATAAATTTTCCTCCTCTGGACTTTGAAAATGTCGCGATTCCTTTTAAGTCTAATATAATATGTTTTTCCCCCTTTATTAAGGAGATCCTTATACGCCAATAGTCTTCGAGTACCCTCGTCTTCGATAATTATCTACCGCCCTTCACTATCTTCTTAAGGCCGGGGTTCCGTCATCGTATGGTCTGGCCTGTCTATCTTCTTGCTACTTACACTCTTGTATTTAACTAGAATACTTATAATGGTATCCAATTCCGATGCCTTCTTTTTCGACTTTCTATACCTCTGTCTTTTGTGACTAGCGGTGTCCTGGACTCACAAGTTCATGGGGACGTCGAGATTCACTATGTCCTTTTATGAAGTCTTCGATTATACCTTACTTCTCGTCTTTCTTTCTAACTCTGCGCATAACATATCGAAAACTTCTTACCATAAGTTTTTCTTTCATTCGCACCTATATCGTTATTCTTGTCAATATTCCCATGTCTTTCCATCCAATATTAATCCTTTCACCCATTTAGCTCACTTACTCATAATTCTTCTTAACTACTCGTTTATGTTGCAGCTGTGCATCCATGTTTTTCGAGCGTCCTGCTACTTTCGCTCTTGGCACAGAATTCTTACCGTTTACACTCTCTCCATCCTCGTTCATCGAACCTTTATTTGTCTTTATCATGCTACGACCGAGCGGTCTCCCATGCACGTTCCTTGTATTTCATTCCATTTCCTATAAGATCAAATCCCTCGGTCTTCACATGAATTCTCATTCTATGCCATTAATTTTTCAATCAATCGTGTCGACTCACCCTCTTTGTTCTTATCTCGGTGAGTGATCGGTTTCCTACCGCTAATTCGTTAAAGTATCCTCCTTACTCTCGTGATTAGAGATTTTTAATTACTTTCCTCCTATATGCTCTCCTTTTCCTTCAATCAGCCCATTGGTACACCTTTCCTACTTTCATCCTTAACCTTCCTTGGGTTTCTTCCTCCTCGAGCACCTTTCTTCTCTTGTTATTTGTAGTATCGGCTCTGAAGTTCGTGAAATATTCCTTTAAACGCGCAAATCCGTCCTATTCTTAAGTTATCCTTTCAGGAAAGCTCCTCCATGTCCGAGGCAACCACATTATTATGGCTGCACATTTATCCCTTTATATACCTTTCAAGGGCCGAAATCTCCTAACATCGTCGCAAGGCTTAATCATTCTTTCTCTTCCTTCACATTCCTTGTCATGGTCACTATTCTTTTAGCCCCACTTATTGAAATCGGTTCTCGAACCCCACACATTCCTCTTTTGTTCCATATTACCACACTTTATCCTTTTCACGTGCCTACCTTTGAATTTTTACCCAAATAGTCTCATGTTTTGCCTGTAGTTTCTCTCGGGGGCTTCACTCACTGATGTTTCTTAGCTTTCACCTTTTTCCGACATTTTGATCTCCTTACCTTCCATCTACTCACTTTCTTTCTTTTCTGAATATCATTGTATTAGGACTTTCCAATCTTAACCAGTAGTGGAAACAACATCAGCTTACCTTGTAACACTTGTACCATATCTTTTGTTTTGTCCCTTGAACTCCGTTACCCTGTTCGATTAATGCCTTCAATATACCACTACGCCGGTTGCTGGGGTACCCATACCCGTTGATACAATCACATATGGGATATCATACGCATTCATATATATGTATATATAACTACTACCATCTTGCCTACAAAATATTTCCAAACGCTGTTCAAACTCATCCTAATTCCAGAGTTGTAATGCACTTTCTTTCTCTTCACCGGTCTAGTCTGCCTCGTCCTACGCGACCTCTTAAGGTTTCCCACCATTCCGTATACTCTAATTTCCTTTAGGCTACTCTAGCTTCTCATTTGCCTCTTATGTCTAAATCTATAGGACTTTTAGTACACTTCCCAGGGGGGTCACCCATCCTAATATTTCTCTCACCTTAGCACGCTTAACCTTGAAACTTCCATGAAATCCGGTGCATTAATGCTGATATAATCGCATCCACCTCACCGCATGACCTTTATTACATGATCTGGAGAAAGTTGAAGTCTTAACAGATTCCGAGACATTCTCGTAACACATCTCTCTCATTTAACAATTACTATTTTATCCCTTTCAATCCCCAATATTCACCTTTCACCTGTGTGTATGGCTACCTTTCATCCTGGATTTCCAGATTCCTGATGGTAGGGAACACACCTTCGTCGCCATTACTTATAAATACTCGGGTATCAGCCTATTTGTATTTCCACTCACCACTCTTATATAATAATCTACAATAGAACTCATTTGTCGACTTTCCCTGAATCCCCCAACAGACCTTGCTCCTACTAAACCTCGAATGTAACCCATTTTAATCCTTCGAACTGCTAATCGTCTTTCTCGCAATTATTCTTCATGCCATGACAAGTCCATAACTCCTCTAAAACAACGCATCCCACTTATCGTCTATTTACAATATTTCCTTTCCACGCTTCTTCCTGTTAGGTGTACCTAACTAAATGACCTAATTTAAAAAAAAAACATTCTGGAAAAGTCTCCTTTACAATTCTTACCATTCAAAATCTGCACGCAGCAAATACCAACAATGCCTCACAGGGCATACATATGTATACGACATATCCCAGCCGCCCATGGCTCCCAATTTCAGGTAAAAGAATGAAAATATCAAAACTTACCCCTGTGACATTCCATATCATCACTCACCTTCTCCCGTCGATACTGTGCTTCTGCTGAAATCAAAGGTTAGTATAAGGAATCTCATTTCCTATGACTTGGCTCTATCGCACGATCTAAGACAGAAAGAAGGTCAATGATCCCTAGATGCCATGCAGCCTCCTGTTTAGAAGTGTGGCCGGCTTCACACCCATAAACAGGACTTTACTGGACACGACTTTGCAAACAACCCCTAGGACGAACTGCTCTGATACCACTTTGTCACACCCTAATCTTGATAGGTCATGATGGGCACCCGACCCCATACTCAGAGCCGAGCGAACCCCTTTAACTCTCGTTATGTTCATAGCCTCACTGGACTCTTAAGTTACGAGTGAAATGCATAATGAAAACTTGTCAAAATTATTCTTTCGCTATTCTCCAATCAAGTAAAATCAGTAATCATATGGAATTTGTAACATAAAGCATAATGGTACGTCGGCTTGCAGAGCCGCTTACAAAACTGACATCTTATACACGTGACTCTGACATCAATCAAGATACCATAACATGACTACTCTGACTCGGCAACACTCCAGAAGGAAATGGAGCTCGCCCATCCAGCTGATACGTCTCCTAGCAATGTCCTCTACTCATCTGTATACAGGTGCATGGCATGAAACGCAGCCCCCGAAGAGCGGGGGTCAGTACGGAATATGTACTGAGTATGTAAAGCATGAAGTACAGTAAACAGAGCCATGATCGGAACAAGAAATATAAAAGTAAGTACACCATCCAGAATACCAAAATGCTTACTTTCAAAACACAAATCATGCATGTCAATGTCATATGTCATATCCGGCCCATTATGGGACTCGGTGAACAAAACATGGTCGCCACCCCGTCGTTGGGGTCATAACACATCATACTCCAGAATAGGGAATAACTCCGTAACCCATCATAACGTCATAACACATCATAACGCCATAACACATCATACTCCCGAATGTATACACATATAACGTGTCCCGGCTCTCTATTGAGGGACTCGGTGAACAATGCAGTGGAGTACGCACGAGAACGTGTCCTGGCCCGGGACTCAGTGAAAGATATATTGAGGCATGCACGAGCAGAGTAGTAAGAAACTATATGCATATAAATTAATTTTTAAGACTCGATAGGTAAGTACAATAATCAGCACTTGAAGGATCATAAACACGTTTCGAGTCAATCCGAGTTAGCACAAGAAAGTTATGGACGTTATTCATTACAGAAACCTTTATGAACATATCATAGCGATCCGAGACCTCTTATGAAAGTTAGGGACATTAATCCTTATAGAACCCTTTTAGAGACAGGAACTAATTATACTTTGCTCGTTATTCAATCATACAATAAGCTCGACTATATTAAGTATGCTCATGTAAAGAAGTGAATAAGAATCGTAAACAAGCTCGGTATTAAAGAATAGAGTTATCCCAAGGTGCGTGTCATACCTTACTTAGCTCTAGGACATGCCAAAAGAAAGAAAGGGTAAGCCTTACATACCTGCTCCACCTCTTATTGGCCACACCTATTCGTCCAAGCTCGTAAGTTTACATTTAAAAGGATTCACACTAACGTTAGACTTTTTATTGGACACTTGTTCCAAATTTAAAATCAAACTATCCTATATTCTGCCGTAAATCGGGCAGCATCTCCCCTGTTTATATGCCTAGCCCAAAATTACAATTCAGCAACCAATCAACAACAACAATAATACCAACATCAACAACACTATTATTCATACCAATAAATATTCCATAAACATCCCACACGATGTTCTTCAACATACAAGAACAACATACACTTTCTTCCATCCCAATCAAGGAATATAATCTCATCAACACACCAACGATGTTAGATACCATTTTTACACGTACAGATCAGTCCATCCATACGGCCACATCATGTTCAAAACGGCCCATGAACACGACAGCTATAACACAACACTTTATGACCTTTCCTCCGTAACTATTTTCACTTTTTCGGCTTGCTAAGCCTTCAAATAAACTCAATATAGGAGATAGGATGAAAAAACATACCTTATACTTGAAGAAACTCAGCCACACCAACTCTTTCCAACACCAAGCTCAAGTAGAAGCAATAACAATCACCTTTCATGGACTAGTTTGGCGTAATCTCGTTAAATTCTTGATTTATCGGACTATAATGCTTGGAAGATGTTTTGAGAGACTTCTAGGACTTTCTGGAATGTTAATATGCTGAAAACAAAACGAGTCGATGGGGATATTTATAGCCCCCCTAGGTCGGTTCCACCGACTTACCCATGTGGGGCCCGCGGAGCCCTTTTTGACAGCTTAGGGTCTTGCTCTTAAAATGGCCATAACTTTTGATCCCGACATCTTGTGAGGGCCCACGACCTATGGTTAGAAACATTATTCAATTATCTACAACTTTCATTCTTTGTGTTTTTTCAAATTCGAAACATATAATATCGTTTTGGCCCCTCGAAGTCGGATCATCCGCAAAAGGTTCCTTAAATCGTCCTTTTAGAGGGCTTATGCCAATTTTGGCTTATGGGTCCTTCTTACGACTTGCTCAAATTTCCATATACTACTCGTATGTCTCTTCATATGTCCTTTATAACACTCCGACATGTGGGTCCCACTTAGCTTGCCGCGACGAGGGCTTTTCATCAAGTGCCATATGAACCAATTCACCCCATAGGGTCTCCAGATGTCATTTATATGTTATTATTACATTCTTATTATATAACCTCCATCCCGACTCTGAGCCTCAAATTTTGTTCAGCGCGTTCGCACCTCATAGTGGCGCGTTCGCGCTGTATTGGCCGTAGGCCTTCTGCGCGTTCGCGTAGACCATTTTTCCTGGTCTGCCAGCCTGACTTGTAACATCCATATCTCCTTACCCCGATGTCCGATTGAGGAGCGGTTTGTTGCGTTGGAAACTAGACTTCCCAAACTTCACCTTAGACTTTTGTTTCACTTCAAAACTCTTAACACACTAAAACATATTCTTGCCCAACTTTCCTTCGGAGCCTCGGAAGCTTGATCTCCTTAGTTCACTGGTTCTCCAATCCTCCTATAACACCTATGATTTTGTATCTTCTCGACAATAACTCTAATGTCTGCAATTGAATAGATAATACCTCACGAATCTCAACGTACAGAAGTTATGGGGTTTCACAACCGGGTATTCATCACCTATACGCCCTTCGGGGCAAGGCTTCGGAGCTCCCAGTTCTAGTGGTCCCCATCACCGTATTTATGCTTTGGCTGGATGGCAAGATCTTGAGTCCTCCCCTGATGTTGTTATAGGTATATTATAGGTATTTTCTCTTAATGTGTATGCATTGATAGATCCGGGCTCCACATTGTTGTATGTTACTCCATATATTGCGAGTCGATTTGGGGTCAAACCGGAGTCAATGAAACCTTTCGAGGTATCGACACCCGTTAGTAAACCGGTAATAGCTTGCCGAGTATATAAAAAATTTGTAGTTGTGATTTGTGATCATCGTACTATGGTCGATTTACATGAGTTGAAAATGGTGGACTTTGATGTTATTATGGGAATGGATTGGTTGGCTTCTTGCTATGCCAATGTTGATTGTAGAACAAAAATGGTTCGCTTCAAGTTTTCGGGAGAACCAGTTTTGGAATGATAGGTTTATTTCCTGCAATCAACAAGGCGAGGAAAATGATTGCTAAAGGTTGTATTTATCATTTAGTCCTGGTTCATGATATAGAAGTTGAATCGCCGACTCTTTAGTCTGTCCCCGTGGTGAATGAGTTTCCGGATGTATTCCCGGATGAGGTCCCAGGTCTTCCCCCAATGCGGGAGATTTATTTTGCTATTGATATGCTACCGGATACCAAGCCCATATCTATTCCGCTTTATTAGGCCTAGTTCTTCCCCGTGGGGGCACCCGTGTTGTTTGTGAGGAAGAAAGATGGCTCCTTGTGACTGTGCATTGACTACAGTAACTGAATAAGGTGACGATCAAGAATAAATATCCACTCCCAAGGATTGATGTCTTATTTGATCAATTGCAAGGTGCCAAATAATTTTCAAAGATAGACTTGAGATCCGGGTATCATCAGGTGAAAGTTAGGGAGGAAGATATTCGTAAGACAGCCTTCAGAACCAGATTTGGCCATTTTGAGTTTCGGGTAATGTCGTTCGGGCTAACTAATGCACCGGTAATGTTCATAGACTTGATGAAAAATGTGTTCAGACCTTTCCAAGATTTATTTGTGATTATGTTCATTGACGATATCTTGGTATATTCTCGGACCGAGGCAAAACATGTGAATCATCTACGCACCGTTCTTAGAGTTCTTCAGACTCGAGAGTTATTTGCAAAATTGTTATAGCCCGCATTTTATACGTTCGGAAATTTCGGGGTAGTCGTGGTATGTTGAAGGCAAGAACATTTTTCCAAAATTATTTTAATATACAAGTTGTTATGAATATTATTTATGAACATTATTAGTATGGAAATATTGAAAAAGACTAAGGGAAAAAAGAGAAATTCATAAAATGGCTTATGGTAATATTGCAAAAGGCTAGGGGCAAAACGGTAATTTAACAAGTATTCAAGAAAATTCTTGAATGGACCAAAGTTCACATAATAAGACAAGTGGTCCTATTTATTTATTATAAGAAACTTCTAGGGAGGGGGCATGTGCCCCTCACATGCTTGTGGAAAAATATATATATGAGCAAATGGAAGAAAAATCTAGACATTTTTCATCTTTTCCACAATCAAGAAAACTTGAAGAAAAATAAGGCACCATATTCGGCCAAGGCTAGCAAAATTTGATCCATGGAAATTGATGGAGAAAAATTATTTTCTTCTTGCATTTCAAGCAATTGGAAGGTCCTCTACAACATGGAAGAGTTGTTGGAGCAAGGAAATTATTCATTTGGACAAATTCATGACCTTAACCAAGAGGAAACTTGAAGGGAAAAAGGGTAAGAACTAATCTTCTTTTATATGTTATGGATGATCTGTGAATATTGTAGTATGTAGAAAAGAATGGAACTCATGAAATATGCATGTGTGTGGTGTGGTCAAATGGGGTGTGTGTGTGTGGAAAAAGGGATTGAATTTATTTAGTAGTTGATTGATGTTGTGTTGTGGATTACATGATGTTAAATGAAGGTTTGGTCACTTGGGAGTGAAGTTGTAGTTGTGTCCGTGTAGGTGGGGCATTGTATGGAAGGAATGAATTAATTTTACTTAGTATTTTAATTGTTTTTGTAATAGATTTTATGATGTTAATGAAGATTTAGTGGTTTAAAGTGAGATGGGAATCGTTTGACATTATTGGAGGAGTTAGTGTAGTAATAGTATGGTTCTTACATTTGTATGAATGAAATTGTAGCGTGTGGATTGTGAATATAACTCATGGATTTAGAGGTAAAGGATGTGGTTGGAAGATTGCAAGATTGGGGTTGTTTGAATTGAATTGAATTGAATTGAATATAAAAAGAGATGCATATTAAATTAGTTGTTGAAGTTGTAAGTATGATTGTTGGTATTGTTGTTGATATTTTGGCCGAGTTAAACTTTTGGATTGGTTGTTGTATTTTTGGCCAAGTTAAATCTCGGGGATGGTGTATTTATAGGGGAAATGCTGCCGAAATTTCGGTAGAATATAAGTAAATTCATTCAAAAAAATAAGACGAGTATATGTCGATGAATCTAATGACTATGTCAACTTTCTTGAATGTAGACTAGCAAGTTTGGATAAATAAGCGTAGCTAATAAGGCGTGGCACAGCTATGTAAGGCTTACCTTTTCCTTCTTTTGGCATGTCCTAGAGTCAAATAAGGTATGATATGGTATACATCTTGAGGTTACTCTATTCTGTGATTCCGAGTTGGTTCATGATTCGTATTCACCCTTTTGATATGTCTCTATGATTTCTGAAGTTCTTTTTAATATGTTTCTGAGTTTGCCTATGATTCTGATTCACTTCTGATATAAGTCTGTCTGATATGATTGAGTTGTTATACGATTGAGTAACGAGATAAGTATAAAGAGTTTTGTTTCTGAAAGAATTCTGTGAGTCTTAATGTCCCTAACCTTCGGAAAAGATCTCAGATTTGCTTTAAAACGCTTATAGAACGTTCTGTACTTCAAACGTTTGTAACTTTCTCATACGAAGTCGGATTGGCCTGAAACTTGTTTCTGAGCCTTCTGATGTCAGTAAGTATATGTATCTATCGAGTCTTGATTTGTGTGCATATGGTTTCTCACGACTCTGCTCGTGCATGCCTCAATGTATCTTTCACCGAGTCCCGGGCCGGGTACGTTCTCGTGCGCACTCCACTGCATTGTTCACCGAGTCCCTCATTAGAGAGTCGAGTATGGTATATGTATATGATGATATGATTATGGCACCGAGTCCCATGATGGGCCGGGTACGGTACATGTGCACATGACTTCACTTATCGCGTCCCTCACGAGAGGGCCGGGTACGGTATGACTTCATTCACTGAGTCCCTCACTAGAGGGCCGGGTACGGTATATATATGTATATGTATATGCATGCATGTTGATATGATAGTATGATGACATGATTTTATGCATCGAGTCCCATAACGGGCCGGGTATGATATGTGATAATGATATGTATGATTATGTTTTAAAGGCAAGAGTTTTGGTATTTTGGACATTGTACATGTTTCTGTACTCCTTATATCAATTATGATCTTTTACAGTGATTCCTGCCTTACATGCTCAGTACATATTCCGTACTGACCCCCTTTCTTCGGGGGCTGCGTTTCATGCCGCGCAGGTACACCTAGATGAGTAGAAGTCATTACAGAAGATGTTCCAGCGAAGTTGGTAGGCTCCATTTGCTCCTGGAGTGCTGCCGAGTCAGAGTGTCTGTGCCGTAATGTCTGATTAATGTTAGAGACTTTGCAGACAGCGTCGTGGGTATTGGTTGTCAGTCTGTAAGCGGCTCCATCAGCCGATATGTAATTCTGTGTTATGTAATAAATTTTATATAATTACAGATTTTGTTTAATTTTGAGAACGATAAAAGAAAGATTTGAAAACTTAATATGTATTTTACTTTTATTTGATTTTTAGAGTCCGGAGAAATTATGCGTGTAATAAGAATCTGTGGGTTCGCTCGGCTCCGGATATGGGGTCGGGTGCCCATCACACCCTAGTGGAATTAGGGTGTGACAAAGTGGTATCAGAGCAGGTCTGTCCTAGGGGTTGTCTGCAAAGTCGTGTCCAGTAGAGTCCTGATTATGGTGTGAAGCGCGCCACATTTATAAACAGGAGGCTACGGGGCATCTAGGGATTGTTGACCTTCTTCCTGTCTTAGATCGTGCGATAGAGCCAAGTCATAGGAAATGAAATTCCTTATGTAAGCCTTACATACGACGGGAGGAGGTAAGTGATAATACGGGAAGTTATGAAAGTGAGCCTTGATGTTATCTGAAATTGGGAGCCCTGGACGGCTGAAATGTGATAAATAGCCGTATGTTCTGTGAGATACTGTCGATATTTGCTATGTACAGGTTCTGGATGGTAGGGAGGGTAAAAGAGACCCGGTCATAATGCTTTTCAAAATCAGGATATTTGATCTGGAACACCTAACAGGAAGAGTATGAAAAAGAAATGTCGTATACAGACGATAAGCGAGATGCGATGTTTCAGAAAGGTTATGAATTCGGCCTGATCTGAAGAATGATTTTGAGAAAGACGATTAGTGATCTGAAGGATTAAAATAGATAACGTCCGAGGTATAGCAAGGACAGGATCTGCTGGAGGACCTGGAAAGGGTCGACAATCGTTTTTGCCGTAGATTATGATGTCAGAACGATGAGTGGAAATCTGAACAGACTGATACCTGAGTGCTTATAAGTAACGGCGACGAAGGCATGTTCGCTTCCATTGGGAATCCGGAAGTCCAGGACATGAAATAATTATGCACATAAGTGAAAAAGTGAACCTTGGGGATTGGAAAGGGCAAAATAGTAATTGTACAAGAAAGGACGTGTTATGAAAATGTCTCGGAATTTGTAAGACTTCGACTTGCTTTAGGTCATGTAATAAAGGCCATACGAAGAAGTGGACGCGATTATATCAGCATTAAGGCACCGAATCCCACCAAAGTTTTGAGGTTAAACGTGTTAAGGTGGGAGGATGGGTGACCCCCCTGGGAAGTATGTGAGAATTCTATATATTCAGATGTAAGAGTCAAATGTGGAGTTAGGGTAACCTAAGGAAAACTATAGTATATGGGATGGTTGGAGACCATAGGGGTCACGTAAGTCGAGGCAGGCCAGACCGGCGAAGAGATAGAAAGTGCATCACAGCTCAGGGATTAGAATAATTATGTATATATATATATATATGAACGCGCAATATCTCATCTATGATTGTATCAGTGGACACGTGTGTCCCAGCGACCGGCGCTACGGTGTGGAAAGCATTAATTGAGTAGGGGCACCGAAGTTTGAGTGACAACAGAAGCAAATGGTGCAAGTGTTATAAGATAGACCGATGATATTTTCACTACAGGTTAGGAATGGAAAGGTCTTAACACAACGATATTTGGAAAGAAGGAAAGAGTGTAGATGGAAGGTAAAAAGATTAAAGTGTCGGAAAAGGGGAAACGTAAGAAATCTCAGTGAGTGAAACCCCCGAGAGAAATTTCCGGTAAAGATACAAGGCTATTTGGATGAAAATTTAAAGGTAGGCATGTGAAATGGATAAAGTATGGTAACACAGAACAAAAGAGGAATGCGTGGAGTTCAAAAACCAATTTCAACAAGTGAGGATAAAGGAATAGTGGCGATGACGTTAAGCAGGAAAAGAATGATTAGGCATTGCGACGATGTTAGGATAAAGGAATAAATGAGTAGCCATATTGATGTGGCTGCCTCGGACATAGAAATTCTTTCCTAGAAAGATGACTTGAGGAAAAGACGGGTTTGTACGTTTAAGGCAAAGTTTCACGAACTCCAAAACCGATGCCATAAATGGCAAAGGAAGAAAAGTGTTCGAGGGGGAAGAGAACTAAGGCAAGTTAGGGACAAGAGCAGGAAAAATATACTAACGGATTAGTCGAAGAAAGAGGAAAACATTTGAGAGTAGAACAATTGGGAGCCTCTAACCATGGGAGTAAGGAAGATAGCTTAACGAAATAGCGATAGGAACCCGGTTATGCACCATGGACAGAATAAGGATAATGGGTCGACATTGTTGAGTTAGGAATTAAAGGTGTGGAGCGAGAATCCAAGTGAGGTCTGAAGGATTTGATCTTAGAAAAAGATGAAAGGAAATGTAAGGATTGTACATAGGAGACCACTCGGTTATAACGTCACAAATATAGTTAAAGATCTAATGAATAAGGATGAAGAGAGTGGAAATTTGTAAAGATTTTGTGCTAAGAACAAAGGTAGCGGGACGCTTGAGAAACATGGACGCACGACTGCGATGTGAGTGCATAGTTAAGAAGAATTACAAGTAAGCGAATTAAATGTGCGAAAAGATTAGTAGAGGACAGAAAGGTAGGGGAACGTTGACAAGACTGATGGTGTAGCCAAAACTTATGGTAAGACGTTTCGATATGTTGTGTATAGAGTTGGAAAGAAAGATAAGGAGGAAGGTATGAACGAAGACTGGATATATTTGTTCTGTTGGCATATAAGGAGCCCCTTAAAGGGGTGGGGGGGGGGGGAGAATATATATATTATGTCAGGTTCTAAAGGAATCGCAACACTCTCGGACTCCAAAGGAGGGAAGTCTATCAGCTTGGGGGCCAGAATTCGAAACATATTGGCATACCAAAGAGAATACCCGAATAAAAATAGAAGCGAAGTGACAAAGAGTGTACTGTAAAGCCAATATGAAGGGAAAGGATGAGAGACACCTTAAGAAAATGCTTCATGCCAATATGAATTATGATATGTTTAAGCCATGGCTTGAATTCCTCGTATCGGGTAAACAGGCACCGTACCTAAGTATGCAGTAATGTGTTTTGGAGAGTAATGAAAGAGTAAGAAAATGGCTACAAGCTAAGTCTACAAAGGACAATGGAGAAAAATCATAAGACTCAAAGAATATTTCGGACAAGAACGACTGCGAAATTGGTAGTTTGGAAATTTTGGGGGAAAGAGATGATCTAGGAGATACCAGGATAATGAGTTGGCATAGCGGGTTAGAAAACCCATGACACGAAATGAGAAATCAAACAAAGATTAAGGAGTTCGGTTACAAAAGAGGAAGGGTGAAAGACAAAGGAACGGGCCTGAAGAAAAGGACAATTGCGAAAGGAACCACCCTCCCGAAGTGTTACAAGACCCTATAAGATTAGTTGAACATTCGAGGACGAATGTTCTAAAGGGGGGGAGGATGTTATAGCCCGCATTTTATACGTTCAAAAATTTCGGGGTAGTCGTGGTATGTTGAAGGCAAGACCATTTTTCCAAAATTATTTTAATATACAAGTTATTATGAATATTATTTATGAACATTATTAGTATGGAAATATTGAGAAAGACTAAGGGCAAAAAGGAAAATTCACAAAATGGCTTATGGTAATATTGCAAAAGGTTAGGGGCAAAACGGTAATTTCACAAGTATTCAAGAAAATTCTTGAATGGACCAAAGTTCACATAATAAGACAAGTGGTCCTATTTATTTATTATTAGAAACTTCTAGGGAGGGGGCATGTGCCCCTCACATGCTTGTGGAAAAATATATATATGAGCAAATGGAAGAAAAATCTAGACATTTTTCATCTTTTCCACAATCAAGAAACTTGAAGAAAAATAAGGCACCATATTCGGCCAAGGCTAGCAAAATTTGAGCCATGGAAATTGATGGAGAAAAATTGTTTTCTTTTTGCATTTCAAGCAATTGGAAGGTCCTCTAAAACATGGAAGAGTTGTTGGAGCAAGGAAATTATTCATTTGGACAAATTCATGACCTTAACCAAGAGGAAACTTGAAGGGAAAAAGGGTAAGAACTAATCTTCTTTTATATGTTATGGATGATCTGTGAATATTGTAGTATGTAGAAAAGAATGGAACTCATGAAATATGCATGTGTGTGGTGTGGCCGAATGGGGTGTGTGTGTGTGGAAAAAGGGATTGAATTTATTTAGTAGTTGATTGATGTTGTGTTGTGGATTCCATGATGTTAAATGAAGGTTTGGTCACTTGGGAGTGAAGTTGTAGTTGTGTCCGTGTAGGTGGGGCATTGTATGGAAGGAATGAATTAATTTTACTTAGTATTCTAATTGTTGTTGTAATAGATTTTATGATGTTAAATGAAGATTTAGTGGTTTAAAGTGAGATGGGAATCGTTTGTGATTATTGGAGGAGTTAGTGTAGTAATAGTATGGTTCTTATATTTGTATGAATGAAATTGTAGCGTGTGGATTGTGAATATAACTCATGGATTTAGAGGTAAAGGATGTGGTTGGAAGATTGCAAGATTGGGGTTGTTTGAATTGAATTGAATATAAAAAGAGATGCATATTAAATTAGTTGTTGAAGTTGTAAGTATGATTGTTGGTATTGTTGTTGATATTTTGGCCGAGTTAAATTCTTGGATTGGTTGTTGTATTTTTGGCCGAGTTAAATCTTGGGGATGGTGTATTTATAGGGGAAATGCTGCCGAAATTTCGGTAGCATATAAGTAAATTCATTCGAAAGAATAAGATGAGTATATGTCGATGAATCTAATGACTATGTCAACTTTCTTGAATGTAGACTAGAAAGTTTGGATAAATAAGCGTAGCTAATAAGGCGTGGCACAGCTATGTAAGGCTTACCTTTTCCTTCTTTTGGCATGTCCTAGAGTCAAATAAGGTATGATATGGTATACATCTTGAGGTTACTCTATTCTGTGATTCCGAGTTGGTTCATGATTCGTATTCACCCTTTTGATATGTCTCTATGATTTCTGAAGTTCTTTTTAATATGTTTCTGAGTCTGCCTATGATTCTGATTCACTTCTGATATAAGTCTGTCTGATATGATTGAGTTGTTATACGATTGAGTAACGAGATAAGTATACAGAGTTTTGTTTCTGAAAGAATTTTGTGAGTCTTAATGTCCCTAACCTTCGGAAAAGATCTCAGATATGCTTTAAAACGCTTATAGAACGTTCTGTACTTCAAACGTTTGTAACTTTCTCATACGAAGTCGGATTGGCCTGAAACTTGTTTCTGAGCCTTCTGATGTCAGTAAGTATATGTATCTATCGAGTCTTGATTTGTGTGCATATGGTTTCTCACGACTCTGCTCGTGCCTGGCTCAATGTATCTTTCACCGAGTCCCGGGCCGGGTACGTTCTCGTGCGCACTCCACTGCATTGTTCATCGAGTCCCTCATTAGAGGGTCGGGTACGGTATATGTATATGATGATATGATTATGGCACCGAGTCCCATGATGGGCCGGGTACGGTACATGTGCACATGACTTCATTTACCGCGTCCCTCACGAGAGGGTCGGGTACGGTATGACTTCATTCACCGAGTCCCTCACTAGAGGGCCTGGTACGGTATATATATGTATATGTATATGCATGCATGTTGATATGATAGTATGATGACATGATTTTATGCATCGAGTCCCATAACGGGCCGAGTACGATATGTGATAATGATATGTATGTTTATGTTTTAAAGGCAAGAGTTTTGGTATTTTGGACATTGTACATGTTTCTGTACTCCTTATATCAGTTATGATCTTTTACTGTGATTCCTGCCTTACATGCTCAGTACATATTCCGTACTGACCCCCTTTCTTTGGGGGCTGCGTTTCATGCCGCGCAGGTACACCCAGATGGGTAGAAGTCATTACAGAAGATGTTCCAGCGAAGTTGGTAGGCTACATTTGCTCCTGGAGTGCTGCCGAGTCAGAGTGTCTGTGCCGTAATCTCTGATTAATGTTAGAGACTTTGCAGAAAGCGTTGTGGGTATTGGTTGTCAGTCTGTAAGCGGCTCCATCAGTTGATATGTCATTCTGTGTTATGTAATAAATTTTATATAATTACAGATTTTGTTTAATTTTGAGAACGATAAAAGAAAGATTTTGAAAACTTAATATGTATTTTACTTTTATTTGATTTTCAGAGTCCGAAGAAATTATGCGTGTAATAAGAATCTGTGGGTTCGCTCGGCTCCGGATATGGGGTCGGGTGCCCATCACACCCTAGTGGAATTAGGGTGTGACAAAAATCTTCAAATGCGAGTTTTGGTTGAATTCGGCGACCTTTTTGGGGCATGTTCTTTCAGTCGATGGTATTCGGGTGGATACCCAGAAGATTGAGGCCATCAAGACATGGCCAAGGCCTACGACACCTACGAAGGTTCGTAGTTTTCTGGGCTTAGCAGGTTACTACAGAAGATTTGTAGAGGGCTTTTCTTCTATTTCTGCATCATTGACAAAGCTAACTCAGAAATCAGCTAAATTTTAATGGATGGATACTTGTGAACGTAGTTTTCAAGAGTTAAAGAATAGAGTAACTTCGGCCCCGGTCCTGACACTTCCAGAGGGATCGGAAGGCTATGTTTTCTATTTCGATGCTTCAGGTGTTGGGTTAGGATGTGTGTTGGTGCTGCATGCTAAGGTGATTGCTTATCCTTCAAGGCAGTTGCGAAGACTTGAGAAAAATAATCCAACCCATGATCTTGAGTTAGCTGCGGTGATTCAAGCATTGAAGATGTGGAGACATTATTTTTATGGTGTCCATGTGGATTTCTATATGGATCACAAGAGCCTGCAATATATTTTCAAGCAAAAAGAATTGAATTTATGATAATGGCGATGGTTGGAGCTGTTAAAAGATTATGATGTTAACATCCTATACCATCCCGGGAAGGCGAACATTGTGGCTGATGCTCTTAGCCAAAGATCTATGGAAAGTTTATGTGATGTTCAGCCAGAGAAAAGAAATTTAGCTCGTGAACTCCAGGAATTAGCTAGCCTAGGAGTCCGGGTAATGGACTCGGGCGATATGGGAGCTATCATTCAGAATTCAGCTGTATCGTCACTAGTGGTTGAAGTGAAAGGGCGCCAGTACGAGGATCCCATGCTAGGTCATTACAGAAATACACTTCCTCATAAGAAGAAGTCATCATTTGAGATTTCTGGAGATGGAGTTCTCCGATGTCGAGGCAGGTTGTGTTTTCCTGAGGTTGCGGGATTACGCCATCAAATGTTGAAAGAAGCCCATTGTTCTCGTTATTCTGTTCATCGTGAAGCAACAAATATGTATCATGACCTTAAATCCATTTATTGGTGGAATGGGATGAAGAGAGACATAGCGGAATTCGTGGCCCAATGTCCTAATTGTCAGCAAGTGAAAATTGAGCATCAAAAGCTCGGTGGATTATTGCAGGCTATAGAAATTCCAACTTGGAAATGGGAAGTGATTAATATGGACTTCATTCTAGACTTGCCTTATTCTGGGCATAAATATGATTCTATATGGGTAATTGTGGATAGACTTACGAAGTCAGCTCATTTCCTACCAATCAGGACTACGTATGTAGCCGAAGATTATGCAAGGCTTTATGTCAAAGAGATAGTGCGACTTCATGGTGTTCCAGTATCATTATTTCCGATAGAGGGATACCGCAAATTTCTGGAAGTCTTTTCAAGAAGGTTTGGGGACTTAGGTGAGTCTTAGTACAACATTTCATCCACACACAGATGGGCAAGCTGAGAGTACCATCCAGACTCTAGAGAACATTCTACGGGCAAGTGTATTGGATTTTGGAGGTAGTTCGGATGATCACTTAACTCTTATTGAATTTGCATATAACAATAGTTATCATTCTAGCATCCAAATGGCCCCGTATGAGGCTTTGCATGGGCGCAACTGCAGATCACCAATTGGGTGGTTTGAAGGAGGTTAGACTAAACTAATAGCGCCGGACTTGGTCCAACAAGCTATAGAAAAAGTCAAGCTCATACAAGATTGGTTATTAACAGCTCAGAGTCGTCAGAAATCCTATGCAGATAATAATCGAAGGGACTTAGAGTTTCAAGTGAATGATTGGGTATTCTTGAAGGTGTCGCCAATGAAGGGCGTCATGCGATTTGGCAAAAAGGGCAAGCTTAGTCATCGATATATTGGACCTTATGAGGTTGTACGCAAGGTAGGCCAAGTGGCTCATGAATTAGATCTACCTTCAGTCCATCTGGTTTTCCATGTATCGATGCTTCATAAGTGCATTGGAGATCCTTCTAGAGTTGTACCAGTAGATGATGTTCAAGTCACTGAGCAATTATCCTACAAAGAAGTTCCCATTGCCATTCTAGATAGGAAAGTACGGAGACTTAGAACCAAAGATGTAGCTTCAGCTAAAGTCTTATGGAGAAATAATAGCAGAGAGGAAATGACTTGGAAAGTGGAAGAAAACATGAAGTTCAGGTACCCGCATTTATTTTCACCTTCGGAGGAGACTCAGGTAGAGATGCTGTTGCCCCAGGTATGTAATGCTTTCTTCGATGTTTTCTTAGTCGTGTGTGGCCATGGTTGTTGATGTTGTTGTTGTAGCCCTGTGAGGTGATATATTTTGGATTGCTATGACAGGATGGTAGTGCCATATTTGTAACACCGTGTAAAATCCATACTAAACCATATCCATGACTCAGCAAATTAGAAACCAAAGAAGGAGAGTGTTAGAATCGAAAATATGTTTCAGTTCAGAAAATCATGTGTTACGCTCCAAGGGGCGGCCTGTAACATGTGTTACGACCCGTCTCTCATACCGTAATAGGCACGCTTGGAAAATCACCGTCTCGTAAATTTTAGACCAAAGGACGGTTCATCGTTATGGATCGTAACACGTGTTACGGCCCGTAACGTGGCAGCGTATCATAACCTCAGAAAATCAGACATCACTAGAATTTTGGCCCATGTTACGGTCCAGTGTTACGGACCGTAACATGTGTTACCGACCATAACACGGTTTGTAACGGTGTCGCGACGGGAACATTAAAAGAATTGGAATTTCAATTTTATTTCATTTTTCCATTCCTCCCAAACCCTAACACAAAAACCCTCTCCTCTCAACTTTTCCAAGCATCAGGGTAAGCCTCTTAACACTATCCTAAGTGATTCCATTAATTTCCCTTGAATCCTTAGTAGAATCTCATGCTCTTAACATAGGGTTTTCAAGAAAACCCAATTATAGGAATTCAAGACCAAGGATTACGATTCTTCTTCCAAGATCAGATTTTTGTTGCAAATTCAAACATTACCAGGTATGTAGACGCTATCCACGTGTGGGAACATCCTTGTTCTCCCCCATGTTTCAGTATTCTATGATTACACACCAGGTTTTAGGATTCTAGGTATATTCATGATAAACCCTAGACACTTGAACCATTATATATATTATGTTGTCAGTTACAATTCCATTTAATTAGTCTGAATTTACTATTTTTGTGATTGAGACTCAGTCTGTAATCTATGAATACCCATAATTTGCTTCCCATGGGTTCTATAATACAAGATATGAGATATTATGCTTATTTCCATGAAAAGCTTGTCTATATGTATCTATTTTCATGTCATCATGTATCCATGTTCATGTTAAAAATAAGAAATCATGTTTTCAGTCATTTTCATGTTCCAGAGTTGTATTAATGCCGAGAATGCTCAAATATCCTTAAACTATGTATGCCAACATAGGATAAGGATCGCTCCGCCAAGTTAGGACTATTCCCTCATGTTTTCCCCATTGAGGGATTTTGGATCCATTCATGTCATGCTCATGTCTTGTACCCTAGCAAGGTATAAGATAGCTTAGCTGATCGGGCCAAGATCAGACTCCACGTTTCTCCCAGTGGTGGTTCATGTCAGTATTACAGTTATTATCATGTTTTCATCTCAGTTATAGATTATTTCATGTTTCCAGTATTCATGTTCATGTTCAATTTCAGCATTCATGTTCAGTTTCAGTTTCATGTCTATATATTATGTCCCTGCTTATTTCTCTTATTTTTTTACATACCAGAACATTCAAAGTACTGACATCCCCTTTTATTGCCTTGGGGGCTTGCATTTCACGATGCAGGTACTGATTTACAGGACAGACGCCTCTGCTCATTAGGATTTACACGTACCAGCTTATTGGTGAGCCCTATCTCATCTGGGGTTTAGATATTGTCTTTCTTTATTTGATGTTGCGTCTAAAGGTATGCTGGGGGACTTGTCCCAACAAGTATCTTCTTATGTTCAGACTCATGTCATGTCAAACTTTCAAAGTCGGTTAGCCATTTTGACTCAGTTATGATATTATCCGCATTTATGTTTTAAATAAGTATTTTACATATTATTATGACTTTATGTATTTTCTTCAAGCCCATCATGTTTCATTTTATATTTCCACTCATGTATGCCTCATGATGATTCAGCAAGTCATGTGGTTCACTCGGTCACATGCAGTCAGGCACCAAGTGCGCCTCAGGATGTCTTTCTAAATTCGTGCGTCTACGTATTTTCAGAAAATGCCTACGAAAAGGAAATACACCCGAAAGGCCACAGCCACCAGTCAGAGGGCTACCGCGGAAGTAGCTTTTGAAGAGACCGTTTCGACTCAGACAACAGCTCCAACTGCCCCTACAGTTACACCTCTTAGCGCTTCAGTTGGCGATGTTACGAGTGCTATCAACATGCTCGCACAGCTGGTAGCAGCTCAGGCCCAACGTCAGGAATCTTGGTCTAGTTCAGAGAATAATGGAGATTCTTCTAAGACCAAAGATTTTCTCAGAATGAATCCCCCATTCTTCACGGGGACAAAAAAGGATGAAGACTCTCAGGACTACATTGATGCTCTTCAGAAAATTTTCAGGATTATGTCAATTACGAAAATTGAAGCAACCACTTTTGGAGTTCATCAGATGCAGAGCATTGCTAACACTTGGTATAAATCTTGGGAATTATCCCGAGGTGAGGATGCACCTGATGCTACATGGCATGAATTTACAAGCGCATTCCTGGACCACTTCATGCCAATAGAAGTCAGAGAGGCCAAGGCTGAGCAGTTCTTGAAGCTTAAGCAAAATGGAAGGTCAGTTCAGGACTACTACTTGGAGTTCGTTATTCTGGCTAAACATGCTCCGCATATGCTACCCGAGATGAGGGCAAGGGTGAGAAGGTTTGTTAGAGGTCTAGATTCCCATTTGTATGATGGGGCCAATATTGCTGCACAAAACAGGGGGGTGACCATCTCTAAGATGGTTGCTTTCACACAAGGGAATGAGATAACGTTGAAGGTGGAGAAAGCCTTGCAGAAAGAGCTTACAAGGAGTTCAACAAGAGGGTTAAGTCTATCGGGCAGTTTAGCGGTAATAGAAAGAGAAATTTCTTTAAGAACATGTCAGCAGGACCTACCCTATCCACAGAAAGTGCCCCAGTTCCCAAGTTCCGTAATGACAAGAAGCAAAATTTTAGGCCATAAAGTTCTTACTCTCAGGCAAGTGTGGGTTAGTCGAATTATACCAACCCACTATGCAGCAAGTGTAATAAGAGATACCCAGGTGAGTGTCGTATGGGTTTGGATATATGCTATAGTTGTGGCCAGAGAGGTCATTTTCAGAGAGATTGTCGGTCAGCTAGGCAAGGTACCGGAGGTAACGTGGTGTAGTCCACGAATTCATCTATCACGACCCGACTAGGGGCCGTGCCGGGTACCCGGGGCTAACCACCAAGCACCATGCATTCCTTTACTCATCATATTCATTAAGCGTTTCTTTTATCTAATTCATACTCAAATCATAGAAAATCATTTCTCATTTGAAAACATAATTACTTTTATATACATAAGCCCTTCGGCTATCAAAATAATAATACATACACCATAGTAGCATCGTGAGACCAAATAGAACCTCCGGAACAATGGAGTGCTCTCAAGTCAGTTAACAGCTCCTATGAGTCTGGATCAACTCCCTGTCTACCTGTGGGCATGAACACAGCGTCCAAAGAAAACGAACGTCAGTACGAACATTGTACTGAGTATGTAAGACATGAATGAAATGAACATAATGGAAGAATCATAAGCCATAGGAGGAAAATATAACCTGCATGAGTTTTATAGGTGAATACATTTCATACATATATCGTATATTTATATAATCATAGTACATGTATCATCATAGCGCAGATATCATCGCACCTACATCATCATCGTTAACCTGCATCCGGGTAACCATCATATGCCGCCCACTAGTGGTGATCATGCCCAGCCCTCTAGGCTCGGTGTAAACATAGCAGCCCGCCTTAGCGGTGACATGCCCGGCCATTTAGGCACGGTGGAATCGTGTGCAACCCGCCTTCGCGGTGACATGCCCGGCCAACTAGGCGCGGTGAAATCGTATCGTCATACAACCAATCATAGACTCATCATTATTACTTATCTCATAGACCTATCATGACTTAACATCATTATACATTTATCATCAAAACATACATTAGGGATTGAAGGCAACTATAGCTATGTCAGGGTGACACAAGGTCGTGAACCCCCGATTATATTATGGAGTAACCATCAACATCACATATCACCTTAAAGGAACTAAGATGTTAAGGTGAGTGTATACAAGGAAAAGCATCAATAAAACCATACCTAGAATCATTAGCTTCATGGACATCTTACTTTACCCTAGGACTCTTTATACTTAACTCATCATCATCATTATCTTGCTCATCGTATCTCTTTTCTTTATTTCATACATATCTAGCTCATTATAGTCATGGTGTCACGACCCAATGCCGTGGGCCATGACTAGTGCCCGACTTGGACATTCGTATACGTACCTGTTGGATATAGTCAAACGGAATCTAAGAACAATATGGAAACTTGTAAAAGAACTCCAAGGTTCATAACGTCGTCATGTATATGTGTCCAGATAAACTGTCTCCTGAGGAGTCACAGCTAATCAAATCATAAAATGATACGCAAGCCGACAAGGCTGCAACTACAGACGAATACCATATCATATGCAAGCCGACAAGGCTGCCACTACAGACGAACATATCCGTAGCACATCGTATAGACACAGCTGAACAGAACATATACACAACCCACACATATGTTATAGACCTCTAAGAGTATCGATAGTGAAATATGATGGGACAGGGCCCCGCCGTACCCCTGTATAAACATATATATATATATATATATATATATCATAGGATCTATACCAAAAGTCTAGGCTCCGGAACAATGGAGCTCTCCAAGATAGCTGAGTAGAAGTCCTATGCTGAAAGGTCAGCAAACCGACTATCTGTACCTGCGGGCATGAAACGCAGCCCCCCGAAGAAAGGGGGTCAGTACGAGATATGTACTGAGTATATAAAGCATGAAATACAATAAGGAGGATCATAACTGAAATAGGGAGTACATGAGACAAGTATAACATCAAAAATACCAAAACACTTGCCCTTTTGAAACATAAGTCATGCATGTCAATATCATATATCATACCCGGCCCATTATGGGACTCGGTGAATAAAGTCATCATATACCATCCTGGCCGCCATAAACATATCATCATATCATCATATCATCAGATATATATATATATACCATACCCGGCCCTCTAGTGAGGGACTCGGTGAACATTGCAGTGAAACTGTGCACGATAACATACCCGGCCCGGGACTCGGTGAAAGACATATTGAGGCATGCACGAGTAGAGTATTGAGCAACCATATGCAAGTTAAAACATACCTGAGACTCGATGGAATAATCAAAACGAGCTATCATTTGAAAATTAAGACAATAATCACATCAAGTACCTTTCGAATGTCACTATGGATTATATCAAAATAGAATTTCTGGAATCATGTACATGTATCAAGACATAATGAAATAGCTTCTGAAAATCAAGAACATTAGCCATCCTAGTGGCTCTAAGAATAGGAACTTCTTTGGAATCATATACACGTCGTCTGTTTGTTTAATAAAGATCATGCCAAAAAGAAGAAAGGGTTTGCTTTACATACCTATCGTAGATCAACCGTAACCAAGTTTACTTTGTTGTTTCTTTAGCCTATTTAATATGAAAGTAACGCTATCGTTAGTAAACTATACTTTCTAGCTTATAAATCTACAACCAATCACTTATAGGAGTCATTCTTTAGTTCATACTTTCTTGATTAGGATTTTCATTAGTAAAGAACTTAACGGAAATAGGGCAGCATTTCCCGTATATAACTCGCCTAACCCGAACTTCCAATTAACCTCCTGTTATCAGAACAACACCAACAATGACAGTAATAGCAATATCCATATAGAATCCTTACAATCAGCCCATAAACAATTCGAACAATCCAATAACCCTTCTTAATACTTTTCCAATCCAGATCATTAACGTTTAAGATCATACGCCAAACAAACCAACATACACTTAATATATGATACGTTATACACTTCTTTCTTCCAAATTTAGAATCCACACCAACGAAAACACGACAACAACCTATGAATATAAATCATACTCTTAATTCTTTCAACTCAACAATTCCATATTACAACGAATTCATGCAATCTCTTACTTTCCATTTCATCCAATCCAATTTTAATCCTTCCATTATAACACCATTAATACAATTATACCATAAAATGAGAAAATCTTACCTTAATTAAATCGGAAGAAATTCTACACTTATTTGCTCCAATTTCACTATTTCTTCTTCCTCAATTCAATACTAATGTTGTTATCACCTCCTTGAATGCGTAGAACACTTTTAGAACTTAATTTCTTTTCCCTCCAATTCTTTAAGATCATCAGTGAGCTGCCATGGCCGTGAGAGCAGTCATGGCTATGTGCCTTTTTTTTCTTTTTTGTTTTCATTACAATTGAATTGTGCAAAAATGAGGTACACGGCTAGGCATGATTCACAAATTATGTGAATGTATATTCTTCCTAGACATAGGACACGTGTCCAATTACCTTGACATGTGTCCCACCAATGAGTCATCACTTTTTTTTTTTCCTTTTTTTTTTCAAATTAAAAACGGGTGGGGCCCAGAAGATATAATTAACTTAATTAATCTTAATTAATCACTAATCCCTAATTAATAATCTCATCATAATTAATTAGTCCCTAATCCCCAATAATATTTCCACATTAAATAAAATTTATAAGCAATTTGTGTACTAGTTAAAATCGAGAATTAAAGGCACTTATTTCATATCCAAAAAGTATCCCGTCCTTAACTTATGTTGATTAGCTTGCGAATAATTCGACGTACAAAACTACGGGATATAACATCCTTCCCCCCTTTAGAACATTCATCCCCGAATGTTAAACCAGTCATGTACTCCCAATACTTCCTCAAGTGTCCTTTTATTGAATTATGCCCTTCACATGCCTTTTTCATTGGTCGATTCCCTTCAATTTGTTATGACGCATTCCAGATCTCTAAGTAACCATTTCCGTAATATCTTCTCCTTCTGTTGCTTCTCGAGGTAATTATTCCACGTCGTTGTCTTTACTCTCCTCTTTATTTCGCAGTCGGTTGTCAGTTGTATTGCGAGCTCTTTTGCTGAAGTGTTACTTTTTCTCTTGTCTGCACACTGTTCAGTTGTACTGTCACTGATTGATTTGGACTTGTATTCATGGTGCACTTAGTCATAACTCGACTCTTTCCCTTTCCATAGTTACCCCCTTAAGATGATACATCGTTCACTTCACTTTACCTTCTAATCTTTAAATAAAATATTGTAATGTGCAGACATCCCTCATCGGTTTATTAGACTTTACAATTCTTGGAGTATTTCATACCTCCGGTAAATTATAGACCCTTCACAGACTCTACGGATAAAACGACCTTTCCCAAGGTATAACATTATTTTACTCCAATAACCTTGCATTGCTCTGCTGTTACAGTCCATATTCTGGAATCTTTCGCATCATGTGTCACTTCTCTACTTTCTTTTAAAGGTTCTTAACTTTCACTTTGCTTTCAGATCTTGATCTCGATCTTAGGGTTGGCTATCAAATAGCGCTAGAGTTCCCTCATATTATAACTTCACATAGCTGCTCTGAGATCTGTCTATTATTAACTGGTATAATTCTGAAAGAATTTCTCTTAATTTGACATATGAATTCATTGTCACTCAGTAACCAGTGACCCGTTTGTTCTGATCGTCTCGGTTAAACCATTTCACAATTTCCTTTAATCCAACTTGTAATATTTAGGCATATTATCTCGTGTTGTTTCTTTATTTTTGATTCAAACTCTTCTATTGCCTCTTTATTCAATTTTTGCTCTTAGTCTTCATATCACGCATCAGAATATGCGTAAGTGCTCAAATTAGCCCAGGAAATACCTTAGCGTCGTTTCACTAGTCTTTATGCTTTACCTTGCATTCTTCTCTTGTACCTTTCAATGGTATCGGGGCTCGACTATGGCCATGTCTTATTTGTCCTCAGTACTAATTCTGCCCCGGTAATTTAGCTCAAACCATTTTTCCCCTTTCCTTAATGTGTCCAGAATGTCACACCCACATTGTTGTTACTGAACCCTTACTTTTCCTATCAAATACTCATTCGGTCTCATCCTTAGCTTGCAAATATTCATAGGTTGCATAGCTATTCTTGTACCATTTGTATAAAAATCGATCCAATCTTAGTCACAGTCTTTCCTTCCCCTAGTTCATTCTACTTTACATAACTCATCTGTACTAAAACTTGCTAGTAGCCTATCTTGTCATACTCCTTTCCCTTGATTCACCCTTTTGATTTTTCTCATATCCTATTATAGGAGATTTTCTGTCTTCTCCCCTTTGCTACCTATAAGTTACAGTATCATTAGCAAACAACCTCGTTGCCAGCGTCTTAACCTCTAATCCGGTATAGCGTTGCTATCCTTTATAATATCTCTTAAGTTACTCGTTACCATTTTCTTGTCATATTCTTCCTTTTTATAAGCATCCACTTTCTAATGTCATATTGTCCAAGATCTTTACCAATAATTCTCAGCACTGTCTCAAATACCATCCTGACTTCTATCCGTTTATCGCTGGCTTTTCAAATCTTACTAAGATCTCACTTAAAGTTTTAGCATTCATACCAAATATTTTTGCAGTACCAATTGTTTTCATCTTACACTTGTATTTCTCTTATCCGCTTCCCTCATTTAGGGTGTACTCACATCATTATCTATTTATATTCTGCTCTATGTCCCCATTTCCAATTTTCAAATTCATATGATTCTTTACCAATACATTTGGTATACTGCACCATATCCATGTCTTTATTTTTATATCATCTATAACTTAATCACCCACATACAAAACCTTAACAAAATCACGAAGCGACGAGAACCTTTCTATATATAGTGCAAAATCTCATCAGATGATCCGTACTCGAGTAATGCAATCGATGTAGCAATTCATCCAAGGCCACATTCTATTTACTCCAACAAATAATTAATTAGTACTTGTAGTCATTCTAAATTCTCAATTAGGTAGCACTTATATTCTGATCATAAGTGTCCCAAGCTCTCTTGTAACATTATCTTTACCCCAACCTATATCAGCTATTCCTCTAATAAATTCATAATACCTCATTTGTTTCACTATTTCCGAGGTGAAGTCATATACACACAGTACCCCTTTACGCCTTATGCTCTTTAACCCTTGTGGTATACCTAACACTAACTTCTAACTTACTTAAAACCATATCAAATTCGTGTTAATAGTGGTCTTGTCTTATCACCTTCTTAGTCGTACTACACCTTAAGTTCGTAGCTATGTATTTCCTTTTTATCCCATACTCATACTCAATTAATTACGTTTGTCTTGGGTGCTTCCTTTAGTATTCCTTTCATTTCTCCAGTCTATGTCCATCTTTTATTTTGCGCACAAGGAATATCATGCTACTCCTGTATCCTTCGGAAACCACTACTCCTGCATAATCCCTTTCTCTTTTTTCAAAGTGTATTCCGTTCATCCCTATTTGTTCTTATCGTCCCAATCATTTTCTGGCACTTATTCCGCTTCATTGCTCATCTCTTTATAGTTTAGTCCTTCACTGTTCCGCCACTTATACTACTCGTGTCCTCGGCCATACATGTTATAACCTATTACTGCACTATTGTCTCGCTCGCTTCCTTCTTATTTCCTTCTTTTAATTAACTCCCTTTTTTTTCGTGCTCTCTTTCGTTCCCGTTATCGCATAATCTTTGTTCGCGATTCTTACTATGATTTAATTACTCTCTGTGGAGTAGGCGTACTTAACCTTTCACCCTTTCTGATCAATCTTATCCTTACTGTCTCACAAGCTGTCTTATCAATATCGTCATATTTGTCGTAATTCTTCCTCCTCCGTACTTTTATCTCAATCATACTATTACTCCTTTTAACTGCAAACTCGTCGTAATTTATCCCTACTTATCAGTTCACTCGATACCTCAATAAAACGTTCTATTAAGATTTTCCACCTTTTTCTACATCATCCCTTAGTGTCACAAGCTCTCTCCAATTTATCCTAGAATTTCATCAACAACACATGAAATACATGATCTAAGACAACCTACAAGTTTGAGTTTTCCTTCTACAAATTCCATCTCCAATTAGTTGATTAAAACTAATAAACTCAAGGACATAAAGATATGATGAAATGTTACCTCAAGAACACAAGAACGCTCCAACTCCAAAATTACGTCGCAATGAAGCATCTCCCAAAACCATCACAAGAAGAAGAACTAGAATCCGACAAGCACCACGGGACTTCTAATGCTTGATTCACATAGTTTACTTCCAGATTTATTCTTGGGTCATGAACTAACTATTTAGTTCATAAACTACTTGTTGTATGCTTTGTACTCTTCAAATAAAAGTGAAACTTAATTGTGGACATTTTTGCTCTTCAACATGAGCTTTTTCTAAGGTAAAAATGTGGCTGGAAAGTATTCTGGTCCGTTCAAACGAATTCCAAACTTTGCTGCTCATATATGCTTCTTTGAAATGAAATTTCCCAAATAAGAATGATGCCTCTAACGGATGACATAGAGGGTATCTCTTAAAGCTTTGATCCATCATGATAAATTTACCCTATCGATATCGATCTCATACTTACTATTACTATCAATTCAATAGTTAACTTTATTTCTCGAAGTCAGACTTGCAACTTAGTCAAATCTTATTATTACTGTTGACATAGCATTTCAGGACATATTACAAACTTATATCTCATCCCCTTTTTATTTCTAGGAAAATTTTGGTAGAGTTTCTTCTGTATTTCTTACTATCTCAGAACCTGCACGCAAGAAATACCAACAATGCCTTACAAGGCCAACATATATACGTATGTATCATATCATATCATAGCCACACAGGGTTCCCAATTTCAAGTAAAAGTATAAAGATATCGAAACTTACCTCACATATCATACCTCGAGACGTACCTAATCCTTTAATGATCTATCCTGTTATACCTTCCTATCTACCTTCCTTTTCATTCTTCAACTTTACATTTCAATCATACTTTAATATTCTTACCTTATCCGACATGCATCTTTCGCATCGTTGCTTACCTGTGTACTTTGTAACTTCCAATATCATCAGCCACTTTCTTCTGTCGATGCCGTTCTTCAGCTGAAATCACGGGTTAGTATAAGGAATTCCATTTCCTATGGCTGGGCTCTATCGCACGATCTTAGATATGAAAGAAAAGAAACATCCCAAATGTCCTATAGCTTCCTGTTTATAGATGTGGTGCACAACACACCGATAAACAAGACTCTACTAGACACGGTCAGTAGACACTCCGAGGATGAACTGCTCTGATACCACTTTTGTCACGACCCAATCCCGTGAGCCATGACTAGTGCCCGACCTAGACACTCGTATACGTACCTGTTGGATATAGTCAAACTGAATGTAAGAACAATATGGAAACTTGTAAAAGAACTCCAAGGTTCATAACGTCGTCATGTATATGTGTCCAGATAAACTGTCTCCTGAGGAGTCACAACTAATCAAATCATAAAATGATACGCAAGCCGACAAGGCTGCCACGAGAGACGAACACCATATCATATGCAAGCCGACAAGGCTGCCACTACAGACGAACATATCCGTAGCACATCGTATAGACACAGCTGAACAGAACTTATACACGACCCACACATATGTCTACAGACCTCTAAGAGTATCGATAGTGCAATATGACGGGACAGGGCCCTGCCGTACCCCTGTATAAACATATATATATATATATATATATATATATATATATATATATATATATATATATATATCATAGGATCTGTACCAAAAGTCTTGGCTCCGGAACAATGGAGCTTTCCAAGATAGCTAAGTAGAAGTCCTATGCTGAAAGGTCACCAAACCGACGATCTGTACCTGCGGGCATGAAACGCAGCCCCCCGAAGAAAGGGGATCATAACTGAAATAGGGAGTACAAGAGACAAGTATAACATCCAAAATACCAAAACACTTGCCCTTTTGAAACATAAGTCATGCATGTCAATATAATATGTCATACCCGGCCCATTATGGGACTCGGTGAATAAAGTCATCATATACCATCCTAGCCGCCACAAACATATAATCATATCATCATATATATATATATATACCGTACCCGGCCCTCTAGTGAGGGACTCGGTGAACAATTCAGTGAAACTATGCACGATAACATACCCGGCCCGGGACTCGGGGAAAGACATATTGAGGCATGCATGAGCAGAGTAGTGAGCAACCATATGCAAGTTAAAACACATCTGAGACTCGATGGAAAAATCAAAACGAGCTATCATTCAAAAATCAAGACAATAATCACATCAAGTACCTTTCGAATGTCACTATGGATTATATCAAAATAGAATTTCTGGAATCATTCAAACGTATAGGAGTCATTCTTTAGTTCATACTTTTTTTATTAGGATTTTCATTAGTAAAGAACTTATCGGAAATCGGGCAGCATTTCCCCTATATAACTCGCCTAACCCGAACTTCCAATTAACCTCCTGTTATCACAACAATACCAACAATGACAGTAATAGAAATATTCATATAGAATCCTTACAATTCAGCCCATAAACAACTCAAATAATCCAATAACCCTTCTTAATCCTTTTCCAATCCAAATTATTAACGTTTAAGATCATACGCCAAACAGAACAACATACGCTTAATATACGATACGTTATACACTTCTTTCTTCCAAATTTAGAATCCACACCAATGACAATACGACAACAACCTATGAACATAGATCATACTCTTAATTCTTTCAACTCAACAATTCCATATAACAACGAATTCATGCAATCTCTTACTTTCAATTTCATCCAATCCAATTTTAATCCTTCCATTACAACACCATTAATACAATTATACGATAAAATAAGAAAATATTACCTCAATTTAATCGGAGGAAATTCTACACTTATTTGCTCCAATTTCACTATTTCTTCTTTCTCAATTCAATACCAATGTTGCTATCACCTCCTTGAATGCGTAGAACACTTTTAGAACTTAATTTCTCTTCCCTCCAATTCTTTAAGCTCATCCGTGAGCTGCCATGGCCGTGAGAGCAGCCATGGCTATGTGCCTTCCTTTTTTTCATTACAATTGAATTGTGCAAAAATGAGGTACACGGCTAGGCATGATTCACAAATTATGTGAATGTATATTCTTCCTAGCCATAGGACACGTGTCCACTTACCTTGACATGTGTCCCACCAATGAGTCATCACTTTTCCCCCCCTTTTTTTTCAAATTAAAAACGGGTCGGGCCCACAAGATATAATTAACTTAATTAATATTAATTAATCACTAATCCCTACTTAATAATCTCATCATAATTAATTAGTCCCTAATCCCCAATAATATTTCTACATTAAATAAAATTTATAAGAAATTTGTGTACTAGTTAAAATCGAGAATTAAAGGCACTTATTTCATATCCAAAAAGAATCCCATCCTTAACTTATGTCGATTAGCTTGCAAATAATTCGACGTATAAAAATACGGGATATAACACATGGACTCATAGTTCCTTTGTTTAGGAAGATTATGGGAAATTTAGAAGATTCATGTCATAGGAGTCATGCCATAGAAATAAGGGACTAGCCTTACATACCTCTTTCGTTTAACAGTTTTATCACTTGATCGTTCCCCTTCGATGCTCACGTTTCTACCTTCAAGAGGATTCGCATCAACATTAGTTAATCGGCTATAAGAACATGTTACTATTTCTAGGGAAAATTGGGCAGCGTTTCCTTTGTTTATACGACTTTCCCCATATTCCATATCAACTCCCAAACATTGATAACAACATTCACAATATCTCAAGCAACAATCATCATTCATCTATATTACCCACATTTCTCAATTTCACTCCAATTTCTCCATAATCATTGTCATAATTCATTATTGCATATTCTCACATATAATACTTATTCCATGTTCTAAATGTCGTTCATAACATACTTACAATCACAACATATCGATAATCATGACTCAATCCAAGCCTTTACCCAACAATGACACTATTCCCACATTTATGACCCATTTTCCATATCTTTCTACAATCTATGTGTTTTTAACTTTCAACACCTTAAACAACAAGGAATGCTCATAAAACTCACCTTAGGTAATGGAAGAATAAGCCTTAAGTGGAAATTCTCTTCTTGCACAAAAACCCTAGCTCACTTCCTTTGGGATTTCTTGGCTTAGATGAACTTTGATATGTTTCCTACACTTGATTTTGTGGGTTTGGTATAGTTGATCATAGATTTCTCTTGGTTTCTTGTGGATGCAGAGTGGAGAGAATTCTAGAGGTTTATTAAAGTGTGGAGAGTGGAAAATGAAATGAATTAAATGAGAGAGAGGTCCTTATATCAACTTAAAATCTGTCCCGACCAGATTCTGCGGACCAACATGCGGTCCGTATAATTTATACTGACCGTATGTCTGGCCATAGATCTGGTCCAGTGAGGACCCTCATTCTGCGCAAGACATACGGATGGGCATACGGTCTGTATGTTTTACACGGACAGTATGTTTGGCCGTATAATGCCCAGCTCTCTGAAACTCGTTCTCGTCGACTCGTTTGATCTCCAATCCTTATGGAACCTTCTTGACACTTGATTAACACCTCAATACATATATAAGGGACATTATCACTCTTCTTCGAGATATCATTACACCATCATTAACTCGTCGCTCATAATTTTTACCCGATACGCAACATATCCTTTGCTTTCCTTGACAACCTTCTTCCCTTAGGTCAAATGTCTTTGAATCTCGATTAGGATCATCAAAGGCTATTTCTTACTTATCACAACATCGTATACGTCGTTCCCTTCGCTAGCCTATTTACTGTACGTTAATGGGAAATTTTCCAAGGTGTAACATTCTTCCCCCCTTTTGGAACATTCGTCCTCGAATGTTAAACACTCAGGAATTCTACGAAAATTTAGCCAGAGTTTTCCCTGTACTATGGCACTACTACCCTATCACAACAACCCATAATAATATTTCCTCACAGGGCCACAACACAATAGCAATATAAATTTGTCACACACGACCAAAAGCATAAAAAGAAAGTATACATACCTCATAATCCTGATGTTTCATCGTGGATCACTTCTGGGGGGCTGAAACAAGTGCGAGTATGTGGATTTCATTTTCTCTTCTGCCTCCCAAGTCATTTCTTCTCGGTTGTTATTTCACCACAAGACTTTGACTGAAGCTACTTCCTCGTTTCGAAGTCTTCGTACTTGCCTATCTAATATGGCAATGGGCACTTCTTCATATGCTAACTTTTCTGTCACTTGAACGTCATCTATTGGAACAATTTTCGTGGGATCTCCAACACACTTGTGTAACATTGAAACATGGAAAACTGGATGGACCGATTCAAGCTCTGAAGGCAAGTCCAATTCGTAAGCTACCAGACCTGCTTTGCGGATAATCTTATAGGGTCCAATGTATCGAGGACTTAACTTTCCTTTCTTGCCAAATCTCATCACCCCGCGACACCTTCAGAAATACCCAGTCATCAATTTGGAATTCTAAGTCTCGCCGGCAGTTGTCCGCATACGATTTTTGGCGACTTTGGGCTGTCAATAATCGGTCTCGAATCACCTTGACTTACTCCACCGCTTGCTGAATCAAATTAGGGCCTATTAGTTGTACCTCTCCTGTTTCAAACCATCCAATTGGGGATCTACACTTCCTCCCATATAAAGCTTCATACGGAGCCATTTGAATGTTGGAATGATAGCTATTGTTATATGCAAACTCAATTAGAGGTAAGTGATCATCCCAGCTACCACCAAAATCTAAGACACATGCTCTTAGCATATCCTCCAAGGTCTGAATAGTACGTTCGGCTTGTCCATCGGTCTGTGGATGAAATGCCGTGCTAAGCTTCACTTGTGTACGTAGACCTTCTTGGAAGGATTTCCAGAAATTGGCTGTAAATTGCGCTCCTCTATCTGTGATAATGGATATTGGAATGCCATGGAGTCGGACAATTTCTTTGAGATACAACCTCGCATAATCTTCTGCTGAGTATATGGTTCTGACTGGAAGAAAATGAGCTGCTTTCGTCAATCTGTCCACAATCACCCATATAGAATCATACTTGCCTCGAGAACGAGGTAACCCCACGATAAAATCCATGTTGATAACTTCCCACTTCCAAGTAGGGATTTCCATTACCTGCAATAATCCTCCTGGCTTTTGATGTTCGATTTTTACTTGCTGGCAATTTGGACATTGAGCTATAAATCCTGCTATGGCTCTCTTCATGCCATCCCACCAATATATCAACTTGAGATCATGATACATCTTTGTTGCACCAGGGTGAATAGAATACTGAGAATAATGAGCTTCTTCTAAGATTCGGCGACGCAATTCCACGACATTCGGAACACATAGCCTGCCTCGGTATCTGAGAATTCCATCCCTAGAAGATTCAAATGGGGACTTATCTTTTTCATGAAATGTGTCTCTGTAATGGCACAAATGAGGATCTTCATACTGACGCTCTTTCACTTCCATATACAGGGACAAAACTGTGGGATCATTAATATCGATTCCTGCACCACCTCAATCAATTAAACGTACTCCAAGATTAGCTAACTGGAGAAGCTCATGAATCATCTCTTTCTTTTTCGGAGGAACATCGCATAGGCTGCCCATTGATCAGCGGCTAAGCGCATCAGCTACTACATTTGCCTTTCCGGAGTGGTATAAAATGCTCACATCATAATCTTTCAATAATTCTAACCACCGCCTCTGCCGCAGATTTAACTCCTTTTGTTTGAAAATGTACTAAAGGCTCTTGTGATCTATATAGATATCAACATGCACACCATACAAGTAATGTCTCCACATTTTTAATGCATGAATAACTGCAGCTAATTCGAGATCATGAGTTGGGTAGTTCTTTTCATGTTTCCGCAGCTGTCTCGAAGCATAAGCAATGACTTTACTGTGTTGCATTAACACACATCCTAACCCAACACCGGATGCATCACAGTACACAACATAACAATCTGGCCCTTCTAGAAATGTTAAGACTGGAGTTGAGGTTAATCTGTCCTTCAACTCTTGGAAACTGCGTTCACAAGCATCATTCCATTGAGATTTTACTGACTTTTGGGTTAGCTTCGTCAATGGGGCTGAAATACAGGAAAATCCCTCTACGAACCTTCTATAGTAACCTGCCAATCCCAGAAAACTACGAACTTCTGTAGGCGTCGTCGGCCTTGGCCAAGTCGTCACAACTTTAATTTTCTGAGTATCAACTCGAATACCATCATCTGAAATGACATGGCCCAGAAATGTCACAGAATTTAGCCAAAACTTGCACTTTGAAAATTTTGCATATAATTCTCGGGTTCGAAGAATTCTAAGAACAATACGTAAATGATCTGCATGTTCTGATTCTGTGCGAGAGTATACCAGAATATCATCAATGAATACTATCACAAATAAATCCAAGAGTGGCCTGAATACATTATTCATCAAATTCATGAACACTGCCGGAGCATTATTTAACCCAAAGGACATCACCCAGAATTCATAATGGCCATATCTCGTTCTGAAAGTTATTTTAGGAATATCTTCTTTTCTAACTCTCACTTGATGATAACCCGACCTCAAGTCTATTTTAGAAAATCACTTGGCACCCTGTAGTTGATCAAACAAATCATTAATCCTTGGGAGAGGAAATTTGTTCTTTATTGTCACCTTATTCAACTGCCTATAATCGAAACACATTCGTAGGGAACCATCTTTCTTTCTCACGAACAAGATTGGTGCTTCCCACGGCGATGAATTGGGTCTAATAAACCCCTTCTCAAGCAAATCTTTCAACTGTGCCTTTAGCTCTTTCAATTCTGCCGAAGCCATTCGGTAAGAAGGAATGGAAATAGGCTTGGTGTCCGGCAACACATCAATAGCGAAGTCAATCTCTCATTCTGGAGGAAGGCCTGGAAGTTCATCTAGAAATACATCCGAAAATTCATTCACTACCGGAACGGATTGGAAAGTTGGCAACTCTGCTTTGGTATCATGAACTCGGACTAAGTGATAAATATACCCCTTAGCTATCATCTTTCTCGCTTTAAGGTATGAAATAAACCTACCTCTTGGAGATGCTGCATTACCCTTCCATTCAAGCACGGGCTCTCCCGGAAATTGGAATCGAACTATTTTCATCCTACAATCAACATTAGCATAACACGAGGCCAACCAATCCATACCCATAATCACATCGAAATCTAACATTTCCAGCTCAATTAAATCAGCTTTGGTCTGGCGATTGCATATCACAAGTACACAATTTTAATACACTTGTCTAGCTATCACGGGATCACCAACCGGAGTAGATACCTCAAAAGGTTTAATTGGCTCAGGTTTCGCCCCAATACAACTAGCAACATAGAAAGTAATATAAGACAAGGAGAACCCGGATCTATCAATGCATACACATCATGGGAAAATACAGATAATGTACCTGTAACCACATCTGGGGGGGACTCGAGATCCTGTCGTCCGGCTAAAGCATACATACGGGGCTGAGTGGCACCTGAACTAGATGTTCCCCCTCTGCCTCTACCTCGACCTGTTGGAATCTAGGAAGTCTGTCCTACCGGGCGCACTAAAGAGGAACCAGTGGCTGATCCTGTGGGCTGAACCCCAACTCTACCACTCATCGATGGGAAATCTTGCATCATGTGCCCAACCTGGCCACAGGCGTAGCAAGCATCTTAATCTTGGCGACACTGTCCGGAATGCAATCTACCGCACTGGCTGCGTCGCGGTACTGAGGGCCTCCTGTCACGACCCGACTAGGGCCCATGACGGGTACCCGAGGCTAACCACCGAGCACCACTCATTCTACTACTTATCATAACCGTTAAGCGTTCATTCATCAAATTCGTACTCAAATCATAGAAAAATCATTTTTTTCATTTGGAAACATAATTACTTTTATATACATAAGCCATTCGGCTATCAAAATAACACACACATACATATATACATATATACGCTTATCAAAATCGTGAGACCATACTACCCACACATACATATCTACGAGCCTCTAATAGAGTACTAGACATATGGACGGGACAGGACCCCGTCGTGCCCAAAACATATATGTACATAAAATAGTAAATCAATGGCACCTCCGGAATAATGGAGTGCTTTCAAAACTCTGCTTATCAGCTTCTATAAATCTGGGTCACCTCCCTGTCTACCTGTGGGCATGAACACAACGTCCAAAGAAAATGGACGTCAGTACGAATATTGTACTGAGTATGTAAGGCATGAATGAAATAAACATATTAGAGAAATCATAGGACATAAGATGTAGACATCACCTGCGTAACTTTTAAGGGTGGATACCTTTCATGCCTATATCATATATAATCATAGTACATGTATCATCATACTGTATCTGCTCATACACATTAATTGTTATCCGCATTCGGCCACGTAGTGGCTCAACAATATCACATACATATTTTTCCGGGCTTTTCCTACATATATCATATACATATCCATACCATATACATATTCATATCATATACATATTTATATCATATACATACCTGGCCAACCAAGGCTTCAGGGTTACACATACCTGGCCCTACTAAGGCTTCAGGTTTATATCTACCTGGCCCTACCAAGGCTTCAGGGTTATCCGTACCCAACTGCAGAGGTGCGCGCGCGTTACATAAATATATATACATATGCATTCTACCGGGCCATATAAGCTCGAGATTTCATAATAGCCATACATATACATAAAAGCCTATAAATATCTTTAGCGTCATCACTATTATCATCGTCATCATTATCATCATCACTATCAACATCGTCATTATTATCATCACATATATCTCATAAACTTATCATAACTTTTCATAGAGCATACATTTGGATTTAAAGACAATGTATGAGAATCGCATCGTATTCGTAGCATGAACTTTGAAATAATATCGTATAATAGACTCTATAATCTCTAACTTAGGCTCATCATTACCATCATCATATCTATGGCATGTCTCCTACCTTAATCTCATATGGAACCCCTTATGAACATAGACTCGTATCTTTTTGGAACATTGGTCATAGGATATGTATTAGAGCTTATAGACAATATATAACAATGTCGGGGTGACATAAGGTCGAGAACCCCCGATTCCTTAATGGAGCATTCATAAGCATTCTGCGTCACCTTGAAGGAATTAGCATATAAGGTGAGTGCATTCAATGAACAACATCAATGGATCATAATATGAATCATTAGCCTTGTAGAACCATGATATTATAGGCCTTAGAATCTTTAGACTTAGACTCATCATCATCATTATCGCATTCGTAACATACCTCTTATCTTATCCCATATGGCTATTCATGAACATAGGTTCTTAGTTTTCCGGAAGGTAAGAAAGTCATGGAGAGGTTGTTATATCCCGTATTTTGTACATTGGGATATTCCGAGCTAACTACGATAAGGCTATTTTCCGGTTTTGTCTTAATGCACAAGTTGCTTGTAAGTATTATTAGTATGGAATATTAAGGAAGGCTAGGGGTAAAAAGGAAAATTCACAAGGTGGTCTATGGTAATATTGAGGAAGGCTAAGGGAAAATTTGGAATTAGGAAAATAAATTTTCATGAATTACAAAAAAAAAAAAAAATTAGTCTTGAAATAAGGGGACATGTGGCCGTCCAAGTTGGGATGGGCCTTGGCCCACATGGATAAATTGTGCATGTGTATAAAAGATGACTTAATAGTCATATTTTCATCTTCATCCTTAGAAATTTCAAGAAACTTGGAGAGGAAAAAAATGGAGAAGGCCATTCGGCCATAGAGCAAAAAAATTGAACCCTTGAAAATCTTGATCAAAAATTATTTTCTTCTAGCATTCCTACTAATTGGAAAGTCCTCTTTAACGTGAGATAGTTGTTGAAGCAATTAAATCACTCCTTGTTGCAAAATTCATAGCCCTAGCCAAGTGAGAAGCGTGGTGGAAAAGGTAAGGTTTAATCTTCTTTTTATATGTTATGGATGGTTGTGTATGCTGTAGTATGTAGAAATGGACGAAAGTCATGAAAATATGGATGTTATGTGTGGCCGTGTATATGTAGTGTGTGGCCGTGTAGGTATGGTGTGGTGTGGAAGAGAATGAATCAATTTTTCTTAGTATTTTGGTTGTTGTTGTAATGGAATCTATGATGAAAATGAAAGTGTAATGATTCTAGTTGAAGTTCTAAGTGTTGGAGAGTTGTTTAGAAGCTAATGTGATGTTAAAACCATTTCTTGTATTTATGGAAAATAATGTTGCTAGCATGTGAATTGTTGGTATAGTTCATGAATTTGAAAGAAGGAAATGTGTTGTTGTTCTTGTTGCATTTGGAAGGTTTCGGGTGGAGTGGAGTTTTGGTTGGATTGTTTTGAATATTGTGCGGATTGTTTGAAATGTTCTTGAATTTTGTTTAAATGACTCCGGATTAGTATTTGAGTGTGCGAGCATTGGTGTTGGTTTGATTGTATGTAGTTAAAGTGAATGTAAACGGAATGCCATTGAATTATGTTAAAGCGGGTTACTAATGTTAGAATGCGTTTTAAATGACTGTTGGTATGGTTGTTGATAAATTTGGCCGAGTTGAATTCTCGGGGTGGTTGTATTTACAGGGGAGATGCTGCCGAAATTTTTATAAACAAAGTGATTAGTCTAGAATTAGAGTCTTAAGATCTATAGCTAATGCTTGATATTCATTGGTGTTGTTGTAGATTTTGGGAAATCCGAGGCTTAAGTTCAGGTTAGCTTAAGGAGCGGATAAGGTATGTAAAGCTTACCCTTTCCTTCTTTTGGCATGTCCTAGTTGCAAGTAAGCTATGAAACGAGCCTCGGGGTAACTCCATTCTTACGATCAGAGCATGTCGATGATTCTTATTCATTTCTTGATGTTACATTCCTAGTATAATCTAACTATGGTCCTTAGATCATTTGTATCATTGGATAAAGGATGGGTATACAGAATTTTTATTCTTAAAAGTCTTATGTCGAATAATGTCTCTAACTTTCTTAGACGAGCTCGGATCGCTCCAAAATATTCTTAGGGAGTTCTAAAGCGTATTATGGTTGTAACTTTCGTGGGCGGGCTCGGATTGGGTTGCTACTCATCCGTGGTCCCCGAGACTTACCTTTGTATAACTCTAACGACTTTTGAAAGGATTTCACATAATTATCGTCTTAACCCTCGAGCGTTGGTTAGTTACTTATTTGTTGAGTCTAAAATAATAATGTTTTTAAATTGCATATAGTTTCTCACTACTCTGCTCGTGCCTGTTGTATTTACATCTTTCGCCGAGTCCCGGGCCGGTTTGTCATCGTGCGCACTATGTTATATTCGACAGTATGATGTGTTACGGTTTCCCGAGTCCCTCGCCATAGGGCCAGGTACCGCTTATATATGGCGTTATGATGTGTTATGGCGTATGATGTGCTATGATGTTATGATGTGTTTCGGCGTTGTACTGAGATATGAAATCTTCTGGAGTATGATGTGTTGTGGCACCAGCGTCGGAGTGGCGACCACGTTCCTGAGCCCTATGCATGATTTTGATATGCATTATTTGTGTTTCAAAAGTAAGCATTTGGTATACTGATTTTTGTACTTGTTTTCCATACTTCTTATTTCAGTCATGATTCTGAGTTTTGTCTTTCATGATTTACATACTCAGTACATATTTCATACTGACCCCCTTTCTTCGGGGGCTGCGTTTCATGCCCGCAGGTACAGATGCTTGTTTTGGTGACCCGCCAGCTTAGGACACCTGTTCTGCTGTTTGGAGTGCTCCTTTTGTTCTGGAGCCCATATTCTGGTATAGACTCTTCCGTAGCATATATGTATGTATGTATGTATTCAGGGGTACATCGGGGCCCTGTCCCGTTATATGATTCTGCTGTCTGTATTAGAGGCCTGTAGACATACATGTGGGTTGTGAATAGTTACTGTTCAGTTATATCTGTGTGATTTATGTCTTAAGCGGTCCCATTTGCTATGACAGCCGTAACGGCTTATATGTATTCTTGTATGTACATGTTTTTGGGCGATGTGTTTTACGACAGCCTTGCCGGCTTCTGTGTGATATATCTGTTATATGTGACCGCTTAAGACGACATCTGACCTTTGTATCTGTATGAGTCAGTGTATGTCGAATATGGATAAGCCATTTGTATGCCGATTCTGGTTAGTAAGTGTGTACGGGTGTCTAGTTCGGGCACTAGTCATGGCCTACGGGGTTAGGTCATGACAGAGGTAAGGAAATACTATTATAGGAATCATATAGGGATCATTAGCTTCGTAGGAATATCATATCATGAGCTTTATGACTCCTAGACGTAGATTTATCATCGGTATTGTCATGTTTGTAACATATCTCTTCTCTTTATCTCATATGAAGCTCTTTATACTCGTAGGCTCGTTATTCCCGTTATGTAGGAAAATCATGGAAAGATAGGAGGATTCATGTCATATGAGTCATGCCTTAGAAAGAAAGGACTAGCCTTACATACCTCTTTCATTTAACAATTTCCATCGCTTGGTTGTTCTCCTTCAATGCTCACGTTTCTACCTTCAAGAGAATTCACATTAGGTAATCGATTATATGAACGTGCTTACTAAAGCTAGAGAAAATTGGGCAGCATTTCCTTTGTTTATACAACCTTACCCATATTGTATATCAACTCCCAAACATTTTTAATAGCGTTCACAATATCCTAACCAACACTCTTCGTTCATCTACATTACCCTCATTTCATAATTTCACTCCTATTTCTCCAAAATCATGGTCATAGTTCATTATTGCATTTTCTCACATATAACACTTATTCCATGTTCTAAATGTCATTCATAACATATTTACAATCTCAACAAATCATGATTCATGATTCATATTAATCTACTATTCACAATTGCCACTAATCTCATCTTTTGTAATCCATTTTCCATTTCCTTCCATAATCCAATTGTTTCAACTTTTCGTACCTTATACAACATGGAATAATCACGAAACTCACCTTTGAATGCGTAGGAACGGGTTTTTGGTTGGCAATACTTCACTTGGAGAAAACCCTAGCTTCACTCCCAAGAGAATGTTTGACTTAGAGGAACCCTAGTGGGCTTCTTGCACTTGAATTCTTGATATTAATCTTTGTTTTCCTTTGTATTCTTATAGATGAAGTATGTGGAACCTTCTAGAGGTCTTGAGAGAGATGAAGAAGTGTGTGGGAAATGAAATTATTGAAGTGGGATCACATTTATATAAGTGAACTTATTCAGCCCGTCTGGACTTCCACGGACACTTGTACGGTCCGTGGAACATTGCACGGTCCGTACAAGTAGTCGTGGTTCACCACCTTGGAAAACATTGCTGCTGTTGGGTTATACGGTCCGTATAAAGCTCCACGGGCCGTATAATGTGGTCGTGTAACTCACAGTTTTCCGAAGTTTTTCTCGTCGTTTCGTTTGGTCTCCAATCCTTATGGAACCTTCTTAGCACTTGTTTAACACTTCGATACCAATCTAAGGGACGTTATTACTCTTCTCCAAAGCATCATTAAATCATCATTGACTCGTTACTCATAATTCTTTCCGATACACAACGTATGCCTTGCCTTCCTTGACAACTTTCTTCCCTCACCTCTAATGTCTTTAAAATTTTGATTAGGATCGGTAAATGCTATTTCTTACTTATAAAAACATCGCATAAGTTGAACTCTTCATCAGTCTATTCATTGTGCATGAACGGAAAATTTTTCGAGGTGTAACACCTCCTCTGGCAATAATCTCTCCCAAACTGAGAATCTGAGGCCCTCGAAACTCTTACCCTATCCTGAATGAAAGGAGCGATCAAATATCCTACCCGTAAATCGTGGAGGTGCACTAGTCACCGACTGGCCTAAGTGTCTAGAATGTGTCTGTCTTGATCCCCCTCTATAATTACTTCCTGGCCCCCATAGATCTGGCCTTCTTACTTTGCCTTCTATCGATATCACGATCACCCATTTACGGAGGTTGTTGTCCTTCTAAATTCTGGGCATGGGCTTGTATTCGGGAAATATCCATCTCAACTTACAACGAAGTTGTCAAACAATCCTTAAATAAATGTGGCCCTAAGCCACTCACAAACCTGTGTACCCTATCTCCCATATCGGCTACCATAGTCGGGGCATATCTAGCCAACAAATTAAATTGAAGGCTATACTCTCGGGCACTCATATTTCCTTGCTTTAGATTTAAGAACCTATCCGCTTTAGCTCAGCGGACCTCGGGTGGCAAATAGTGGCGGATGAAAGCATCTACAAATTCTTGCCACATGGGAGCAGACGCATTTTCTTTTCTTGATGCTAGCCAATTATTGTACCACAATACCGCCACATCTCGGAGTCTATAAGATGCCAACTCCACAGATTCAGTTTCGGAGGCATGAATAATCCTCAATGTTCTCAGCATCTCATCAATAAAACCTTGCGGGTCTTCATCTGGCTTTGACACTACAAACTCCGGAGGATTCAAACTCAAAAAATCACGGTCCCTGGTACTAGCTACCCGATCACTTGAACTCGCAGTCTGTCGCTGTGCCTGGATGGCAACTAACTGCGTCAATAGATGAATGGCCTCGGTAACTTGTTGACCTGAAGCGACCGGTGGAGGAATGGCCTCGGTATTAGATGGGGCCTCATTATGAGATTCTCCCTCTTCTACATTCATTGGCGGCTCTCTTTCCACCCGCCTTTTCATCGTAGTCTTGCCCTTCTGGGCAGCTGTAGCTTTTCCCTTTGGCTGCATTTCTGAAATCATAGCACACTATTAGGGAGGAGAAAATCTTATAATACAGCTGTATCGCACGATCTCTTAGGATTAAAGATGGTCATTTTTCCTAAATACGTAGCCTCCTGTTTATTAGTGTGGCACGCAACACACCATAAACAAGACTCTACTAGACACGACTCATAGACACTTCCTAGGACTGAACTGCTCAGATACCACGTTTGTCACGACCCGACTAGGGGCCGTGACCAGTACCTGGGGCTAACCACCGAGCACCATGCATTCCTTTACTCATCATATTCATTAAGCGTTTCTTTTATCTAATTCATACTCAAATCATAGAAAATCATTTCTCATTTGAAAACATAATTACTTTTATATACATAAGCCCTTCGGCTATCAAAATAATAATACATACACCATAGTAGCATCGTGAGACCATACTACCCACACATGCGTATCTACGAGCATCTACTAGAGTACTAGACATATGGATGGGACAAGACCCCGTCGTACCCAATATATATATATATATATATATATATATATATATATATATATATATATATATATATATATATATATCTGCACAAAAGAATAAACCAAATAGCACCTCCGGAACAATGGAGTTCTCTCAAGTCAGCTAACAGCTCCCATTAGTCTGGATCACCTCCCTGTCTACCTGTGGGCATGAACACATCGTCCAAAGAAAACGAACGTCAGTACGAACATTGTACTGAGTATGTAAGACATGAATGAAATGAACATAATGGAAGAATCATAAGCCATAGGAGGAAAATATAACTTGTATGAGTTTTATAGGTGAATACATTTCATACATATATCGTATATTTATATAATCATAGTACATGTATCATCATAGCGCATATATCATCGCATCATCATCATCATCGTTAACCTGTGTCCGGGTAACCATCATATGCCGCCCACTAGTTGTGATCATGCCCGGCCCTCTAGGCTCGGTGTAAACATAGTAGCCCGCCTTAGCGGTGACATGCCCGACCATTTAGGCACGGTGGAATCGTGTGCAGCCCGCTTTCGCAGTGACATGCCCGGCCAACTAGGCGCGGTGGAATCGTATCGACATACAGCCAATCATAGACTCATCATTATTACTTATCTCATAGACCTATCATGACTTACCATTATTATACATTTATCATCAAAACATACATTAAGGCTTGAAGGCAACTATAGCTATGTCGGGAAGACATAAAGTCGTGAACCCCCGATTATATTATGGAGTAATCATCAACATCACATCTCACCTTGAAGGAACTAACATGTTAAGGTGAGTGTATACAAGGAAAAGCATCATTTAAACCATACCTAAAATCATTAGCTTCATGGACATCTTACTTTACTCTAGGACTCTTTATACTTAACTCATCATCATCATTATCTTGCTCGTCGTATCTCTTTTCTTTATTTCATACATATCTAGCTCATTACAGTCATGGACTCATAGTTCCTTTGTTTAGGAAGATTATGGGAAATTTATAAGATTCATGTCATAGGAGTCATGCCATACAAAGATGGGACTAGCCTTACATACCTCTTTCGTTTAACCCCCTTTGATGCTCGCGTTTCTACCTTCAAGAGGATTCACATCAACATTAGTTAATCGACTATAAGAACGTGTTACTATTACTAGGGAAAATTGGGCAGCATTTCCTTTGTTTATACGAATTTCCCCATATTCCATATCAACTCCCAAACATTGATAACAACATTCACAATATCTCAAGCAACAATCATCATTCATCTATATTACCCACATTTCACAATTTTACTCCAATTTCTCCATAATCGTGGTCATAATTCATTATTGCAGTTTCTCACATATAATACTTATTCCATGTTCTAATCGTCATTCATAACATACTTACAATCACAACATATCGATAATCATGACTCAATCCAAGCCTTTACCCAACAATGACACTATTCCCACATTTATGACCCATTTTCCATATCTTTCTACAATCCAAGAGTTTTTAACTTTCAACACCTTAAACAACAAGGAATGATCATAAAACTCACCGTAGGTAATGGAATAATAAGCCTTGAGTGGAAATTCTCTTCTTGCACAAAAACCCTAGCTCACTTCCTTTGGGATTTCTTGGCTTAGATGAACTTTGATATGTTTCCTACACTTGATTTTGTGGGTTTGGTATAGTTGATCATAGATTTCTCTTGGTTTCTTGTGGATGGAGAGTGGAGAGAATTCTAGAGGTTTATTAAAGTGTGGAGAGTGGAAAATGAAATGAATTAAATGAGAGAGAGGTCCTTATATCAACTTAAAATCTGTCCCGACCAGATTTTGCGGACCAACATACGGTTCGTATAATTTATACTGATCGTATGTCTAGCCGTAGATCTGGTCCAGTGAGGACCCTCATTCTGGGCAAGACATACGGCTGGACAGACGGTCCGTATATTTTACACGGCCAGTATGTTTGGCCGTATAATGCCCAGCTCTTCGAAACTCCTTATCGTCGACTGGTTTGATCTCCAATCCCTATGGAACATTCTTGGCACTCAATTAACACCTCAATACCAATCTAAGGGACATTATCACTCTTCTCCAAGACATCATTACACCATCATTATCTCGTCACTCATAATATTTACCCGACACACAACATATCCTTTGCTTTCCTTGACAACCTTCTTCTGTTACGTCAAATGTCTTTGAATCTCGATTAGGATCATCAAAGGCTAGTTCTTACTTATCACAACATCATATACGTCGTGCCCTTCGCTAGCCTATTCATTGTATTTTAACGGGAAATTTTCCAAGGTGTAACATCACCAGTCCCTCGAAATAATCAGTTTCAGCAGGGGAACAATATAGCTAAGTTCGAAAATGCAAGTGGTGGGCGAAACCGTTTGTATACGTTGACAGGTCATCTGGATACAGAAGCTCGTGCAGATATTGTCACAAGTACACTCACGGTCTACACTTTTGACGTATATGCCCTTATTGACCCAAGATCCACCTTATCATATGTAACCCCTTTTATTGCTAAGAAATTTGGGTTTGAACCAAAAAGTTGCATGAACCCTTTGAGGTGTCCACTCCAGTGGGTGAGTCAGTCATAGCTAGGCATATTTATAGGGGTTGCACAGTGTTGTCCATCACCGTAGGACCATAGCTGACTTAGCAGAGTTAGAGATGGTAGATTTTGATGTGATCATAGGTATGGACTAGTTAGCTTCATGTTATGCCACAGTATGTTATAGAACTAAGGTTGTAAGATTCGAGTTTCCTAATGAGCCAGTCATAGAATGGGAGGGAAATTCAGTAGAACCCAAGGGTAGATTTATCTCCTATCTTAAAGCCAGAAAAATAATTTTGAATGGATATATCTACCACTTAGTTCGAGTTAGGGATTCAGATGCCCAGACTAGAACTCTTCAGTCCGTCCCAGTTGTAAATGAATTTCCCAAGGTCTTTCCCGAAGATTTTCCAAGAATCCCTCCTGATAGGGAGATTGAATTTGGAATTGATCTACTTTCCGACACTCAGCCTATATCTATTCCACCATATAGAAGGGCTCCAGCAGATTTAAAAGAGTTAAAAGCCCAATTGAAAGACCTTCTTGACAAGAGATTTATTAGGCCCAGTGTTTCACCTTGGGGTGCACTAGTCTTGTTTGTCCGAAAGAAGGATGATACCTTACGCATGTGTATTGACTACCGCCAGTTGAACAAAGTCACCATTAAGAACAGGTATCCTCTTCCCAGAATAGATGGCTTATTTGATCAACTTCAGGGTGCCCAATGTTATTCCAAGATTGACCTCAGATCGGGGTACTATCAGTTAAAGGTTAATGAAGTCGATATTCTGAAGACCGCTTTCAAAACCCATTATAGTCACTTTTAATTTCTTGTTACGTCATTTGGGTTGACAAATGCGCCAGCAGCTTTCATAGACCTAATGAATAGAGTCTTCAACCCTTATCTCGATCTATTCGTCATTTTCTTCATTGATGACATTTTGGTGTATTCCCTTAGTGAGGCTGAACATGCAAATCATCTCAGAATAGTGTTGCAGACACTTCAGGATCGCGAACTTTTTGCAAAATTCTCAAAGTGTGAGTTTTGGCTTAAGTCAGTGGCATTCTTAGGCCATGTGATCTCAGATGAAGGCGTTAAGGTTAACTCTCAGAAGATTGATGCCGTAAAAAGTTGGCCCAGACCCACTTCAGTTTCTGATATAAGAAGTTTCTGGGTCTAGCAGGCTATTATAGGAATTTTGTAGAAGGATTTTATTCTATTTCTTCTCCGTTGACTAAGTTGACTCAGAAAAAGGTTAAGTTTCAATGGTCGGATGCTTGTGAGTGAAGCTTTGAAGAGTTGAAAATGAGACTAACTTCTACTCCAGTTTTGACGCTACCCGAAGGAACCGAAGGGTTCGTGGTTTATTGTGATGCTTCGAGAGTTGGTCTCGGATGTATCTTAATGCAGCATGGTAAGGTTGTAGCTTATGCATCTTGTCAGCTCAAGGTTCACGAAAAAAATTATTCGACTCATGACTTAGATTTGGCAGCCGTGATTTTTGCACTTAAGATATGGCTTCATTATTTGTATGGAGTGCATGTTGAGATTTTCACAGACCACAAAAGCCTGCAGTGTATCTTCAAGCAAAGGGAGTTGAATCTTAGGTAGAGGAGATGGCTCGAATTTCTTAAGGTTTATGATGTGGATATCCTTTACCATCCGGGGAAAGGAAATATCGTGGCTGATGCCTTTAGTCGGCATTCTATGGGGAGTTTGGCCCATGTTGACGAAGATAAGAAAGTTATGACCTAGGAAGTTTACTGTTTGGCCAGTCTTAGAGTTCGACTTTTGGACTCCGAGGATGGTGGTGTGGTAGTTCAGAATAGAGCTCTTTCCTCTTTAGTTGTTGAAGTCAAGGAGAAACAGTTTAGTGATCCCTATTTGTTACATCTAAAGGAGGTATTCACAAGCATAATACGACAGCTTTTGAACAAGGGGGAGATGATGGTACCTTGAGGTACCGAGGCAGGTTATGTGTTCCAGATATGGATAGACTCAGAGAGCGAATCATGTCAGAAGCTCACAACTCCAGGTATTCCATTCACCCAGGTTCCACTAAGATGTACCATGATCTTAAGGAGATTTATTGGTGGAATGACATGAAAAAGAATGTAGCAGATTTTGTTGCTAAGTGTCAGAATTGTCAGCAAGTGGAAGCCCAACACCAGAGGCCTGGTGGCTTGGCTCAGAATATTATATTCCTGTCTGGAAATGGAAAAATATCAATATGGAATTTTTATCAGGTCTACCTTGTTCAGCTAGGAGACGTGACTCTATTTGGGTTATCATTGATCGACTTACTAAGTCAGCACACTTTCTGCCAGTCAAAACCACAGATTCAGCAGAGGATTACGCCATGTTATATGTTAAGGAAATTGTCAAATTGCATGGGACCCCAGTGTCTATTTTTTCAGATCGTGGTGCTCAGTTCACGACGAACTTCTGGAAATCCTTTCAGAAAGGATTGGGTATTAAGGTGAATCTTAGCACAACTTTTCATCCACAGACAGTGGCCAGGCAGAACGTACTATTCAGACTTTTGAGGACATGTTGAGAGAATGTATCTTAGATTTCAAAGGTAATTGGGACGATCACTTACCTCTTATTGAGTTCTCCTATAATAATAGTTATCATGCTAGCCTTGGGATGGCACTATTTAGAGCTCTGTATGGGCGAAGGTGTAGGTCACAAGTTCGATCGTTAGTTTAAAGTTGGTGAAGCAGAATTGTTAGGGCCAGATTTGGTTTATCAGGCTATGGAAAAATTCAAGTTGATTCAAGAGCGTTTGAGAGCGACTCAGAGTCGCCATAAGTCTTACACAGATGTGAGGTGAAGGGATTTGAAATTTCAAGATAATGATTGGGTGTTTCTTAAAGTTTCACCTATGAAGGTTGTCCTGAGATTTGGCAAGAAAGGGAATCTCAGCCCCTGATATATTGGACCTTATAGAATCCTGCGAAAGGTCGGTCTGGTAGCTTATGAACTTGAGTTGCCACAAGAGTTGGCTGTTGTACATCTAGTGTTTCATGTGTCCATGTTAAGGAAGTGTGTAGGAGATCCATCATTGGTTGTTCCTGCTGATACTGTAACAGCTAAGGATGGTCTGACCTGCTAGGAGATCCCCGTAGCCATTCTAGATCGTCAAGTTTGCAAGGTGAGAACAAAGGAGGTAGCCTCAGTGAAAGTCATGTGGAGGAGCCACAAAGTTAAAGAGGCTACATGGGAAGCAGAAGAGGATATGAAATCTAGATACCCTCATTTGTTCGAAGAGCGACTAGAGAGCGCTCAAGGTAAATTTATATAGTCCTTGTCACATCATGTCTCATGTTTCGAACGCATGTCACGCATCTCAGCACTCATGCCTCATATCTCATGCTTCGGTATTCATGTTTCCATGTAATCACGTCATTTCATGTCCCATGTTTCATGGCATGCTTCCTTCACGTTCATATATTCAAACCATCTCTAATCCTAATCTTAACTATGACCCATCATTCGAGGGCGAATGATCCCAAGGGGGAGATATTGTAACACCTCATAAAATCCGTACTAAACCATATCCATGACTCAGGAGGTTAGAAACCCAAGAAGGAAGTGTTAGAATCGAAAATATGTTTCAGTTCAGAAAATCATGTGTTATGCTCCAAAGGATGGCCCGTAACATGTGTTGCGGCCCATCTCTCATACCGTAACAGGCACGCTTGGAAAATCACTGTCTCGTAACTTTTGGAATAAAGGACGGTTCATCGTAACACGTGTTACGGCCCGTAACGTGGCATAGTATCATAACCTCAGAAAATCAGACATCACTGGAACTTTGTCCCATGTTACGGTCCAGTGTTATGGACCATAACATGTGTTACCGACTGTAACACGGTCCGTAACGGTTCCGCAACTAAAACGTTAAAAGAACGGGAATTTAAGTTTTATTTCATTTTTTCCATTCCTCCTAAACCCTAACACGAAAACCCTCTCCTCTGAACTTCTCCAAGCATCAAGGTAAGCCTCTTAACACTATCCCAAGTGATTCCATTAATTTTCCTTGAATCCTAAGTAGAATCTCATGCTCTTAACATAGAGTTTTCAAGAAAACCCAATTATAGGAATTCAAGACCAATGGATACGATTCTTCTTCCAAGATCAAAATTTTGTTGCAAATTGGAACATTACCAGGTATGTAGATGCTATCCACGTGTGGGAACATCCTTGTTCTTCCCCATGTTTCAGTATTCCATGATTACACGCCAGGTTTTAGGATTCTAGGTATATTCATGATAAACCCTAGACACTTGAACCATGATCTATATTATATTGTCAGTTGCAATTCCATTTAATTTGTCCTAATTTACTGTTTTGGTGATTGAGACTCAGTCTGTAATCTATGAAAACCCATAATTTGCATCCCATGGGTTCTATAATACAAGATATGAGATATTATGCTTATTTACATGAAAAGCTTGTATATATTTATCTATTTTCATGTCTTCATGTATCCATGTTCATGTTAAAAATCAGAAATCATGTTTTCAGTCATTTTCATGTTCGGGAGTTATATTAATACCGAGAAGGCTTAGATAGCCTAAAACCATGTATGCCAACGTAGGATAAGGATTGCTCTGCCCATTTAGGACGATTCCTTCACGTTTTCCCATTGAGGGATTTTGTATCCATTCATGTCATGCTCATGTCTTGTACCCTGCCAAGGTATAAGATGGCTTAACTGATCGGGCCGAGATCAGACTCCACGTTTCTCCCCGTGGTGGTTCATGTTGGTAATACAGTTATTATCATGTTTTCATCCCAGTTACAAATTCTTTCATGTTTCCAGTATTCATGTTCATGTTCAGTTTCCATATTCAATTTCAGCATTCATGTTCAGTTTCAGTTTCATATCTATATATTAGGTGCCTGCTTATTTCTCCCATGTGTTTACATACCAGTACATTCAAAGTACTGACATCCCCTTTTATTGCCTTGGGGGCCTGCATTTCACGATATAGATACTGATTTACAGAACGATGCCTCTGCTTATTAGGATCTACACGTACCGGCTTATTGGTGAGCCTCATCTCATCCGAGGTTTAGATATTGTCCTTCTTTATTTGATGTTGCATCTAAAGGTATGCTGGGGGACTTGTCCCAGCAAGTATGTTTTATGTTCAGACTCATGTTAGAGGTTTCATAGACTAGACAAGCCAGTATGTCATGTTAGACATTCAGAGTTGATTTTTGTAGAATCCCTAAGAGTTGATCATTCGAGGACGAATGTTCCTAAGAGGGGGAGAATGTTACACCTCGTGGTTTCGTCCGTTAAGATTCGTTAGGTGTTAGTTGTCCTAATCATGGAAACCGGAGTTATCTTCTAGGATATATGAGATTATATGTTCCTATAATATGGTTATGGGGGTTTAAGCACGTGAAATAAAATTTGGAAGGATTTGAGGACAATCGATTTAGGGAAATTAAGTTTATCGGATATTTAGGAAAACTTGGCAAAGTTTTGGACAGGATTCTAGTCCAACTTGATAGGGGCATATCTCCTAGAATATTAGGAGTTTTGGTGTGTTTCTTTTGTCCAAATTTAAGTTCATTGAATCTAGTTTCTAATGCAACACACAATTCGTCAATGTGACTTCAGAGTAAAAAGTTATGGGTGTTTTAAGACAGACTTCTCAGGCAGAACGTTTTGATGGATCAGTTTGACGGACCGCAGAATTTCTGCGGCCCGTCAAATGGTATTTTCCCAGCGTAAAATAATCACAGTGAGTCGTGTTTGGCTGGGCAGTTTGACGGACCGTAGGAATTTGGACGGTCCGTCAAAGTGGGCCCAGGATTGCCCGACGGGATTTTAAGTCACGCTTTATATATTTCATTTCATATCATTTGGAATCATTATTTCACCAAAACAGATTCAAGATCTCTCCAAAACCCTCTCTCTTGGTCTATAAACTAATCCAAGTCAAAATCCAAGAAATCTAAAAGAAGTAAGAGGTTCAAGTGCTAGGAAGCTTGCTAGGGTTTGTGGAACTCAAGATTTCTTATGGTGTTGATGTTGGAGACTTCACTTTAGTGGAGTAAGTTTATCCAAGACTTGCTCTTAAGTGATTAAGATAAGATTTTACATCTTTTACATATGGTTAAGGTTGTTTCATTATTATGCCATGTGGGTAAAGGAAAAAATATGGAAATAGAGTTCAAGTATGAACTTGGAGATATTATGAGCTATAGTTTAACTTGAATTATAATTCTTGGCATATTAGGAGTATAATCTTGATGTGGATGTTATAGATGAGGTTGAGGAATGTCACGACCCAATCCCGTAGGCCGTGACTAGTGCCCGATCTGGGCACCCGAACGCATCTACCAAATGCTATCTCAAATTGTATCAAACGCATTCTAGTATAAAGCAGAAGCCGACAAGGCTTTATTTCCAATTTAGATAATTTCCAGAAAAAGTTCGGCAGAGTTTCCTTTGTTTTACGGACTATCCCATATACCCTGCACGCAGAAAATACCAATAAAGGCCACACAGGGCCAACAGAGTAACATCTAAATATATGCGGACCGGCCGCCGCGGCGAATGGCATCGCCCAAACACAACACATACACATATCTGTACAGAAAGACCCCAACCCACAAACATATCCACAGACCTCTAAACAGACCGACAGAATCATATGACGGGACAGGGCCCCGCCGTACCCATGAACGAGAATATACATATATAGAAGTGACAGACTATACCAAAAGATGGCTCTGAATAAAAGAGTGCTCCAAAAATAGCAGAATGAGATCCTAAGCGGACGGATCAGCAAACCTGTCGTCGGTACCTGCGCGGCATGAAAACGCAGCCCCCGAAGAAAGGGGGTCAGTAAGAAATAGGTACTGAATATGTAACGCCTGAATTACAGAAACAAACCCATAACTGGTGCAGAACATACAGAAAGTAAACGGAAAATCCAAAGTATCAGATACATAATTCCAAAACATGCAGAGTGTGTACAGAACATATGTCATATCAAATCCGGCCCCTGCCAAGGGACTCGACAGACAGAACGTGGCCACCCTCCCGACGCTGGTGCCACAACACAGAAGAATCAGAATAGGCGCATAACCCCGTAACATAATATATCATATCAGATGGCCATAGTAAATCATATCAGAACAAGCGTACATGGCACAGCATACTCCACAAACCCATGTACGCGTATACCTGCCCCCTCACATCGAGGCACGGCGAACAGTGCAAAGGATCACGCTTGACAACATATCCTGGCCCGGGCTCAGTGTGGGAAACATTGGGGCATCCACGAATGGAGTAGTGAGAGACTAATGCAATTAAAATATCATGAATGTTTCCATAGACTCGATGAGGCATATCAAAGACAAACCGATCTAATGAAGTCGGAAGGAATCATAGTAAATGACTTTCGAGTATCAAAACAATTTATCAAACTTAATGGAATATTTAAAACAACGTTTATTAGGTAATTAGAATGGTAGTCAAAACATTTCTTTCAAAGACCGCTCGAAAAGAAGACTTAAGTACATTAAGGGCAAAACCGGGAATAGCGGGCCCACCTCGGAACAAGCAAGGCGGTGGGCTCAAATTACGCCCTTTAAGCTTATGGGGTCACCTATAAAGGTTCTACGGACATTCTATAGCTTTTCAAGGAGTTTAGAGAAAGTCTACATAATTTCAGGAAAAACATATCAAAATGGTTCAATTCTACTGAAGGAAAAACTGAGATTTTCTCTTGGGGATTCCGATGGCCAAGAAGGTCTTTTGAGGCCCGAATCCGATCCTAAAACACTTAGACATGCCAAAAGAAGGATCGGGGTAGCTTTACATACCTTTCAAGCTCCTTACGCCTGTCCAAACTCACTTCCCGTTTCGTCAAAAATCTGCAAATGGTCAAGTTTACCAATTGTAAGTTATAGATGCTACAAATTCAATTCAACTCTTATTTGTCTACCGAAATTTCGGCAGCACTTCCCCTATACATATAGCACCCCCGAGAATTCAACTCGGCTCACAATCATCAACAACAACCCAAACAACAACATCAACATCAACAACAAACACTAGAAACACAATATGGCACAACTAGTTCTACTTGCCGACATAATGCCATAACCTTCATTTCAACTTCAATTTCCAAACCAATTTCAATGATTTCACATGCATTACCAAACTAGATCATCACAACATAGTTTAGAAGCGTTTCATGTCGTTTCCTCAAATTATACACACGATATACATAATATACAAACTTTCCGCCAAAGTCATAACGCATTCGAAACTTCTAATCTTTGACTTACGTATTCATAACATGATTCCATCTTCCAAATTCATCAATACCCGTCATAATTTGCAACCTAATAACTTCATTTTCATAATGTCGTAAAATCATACTTAAACGACATAAGTTTCTACATTCCGTTTCAATACAAACTTACGTCATTTTATCTTCATTTACGAGCAAGGATTCCTACAACTCAACTAACACACCAAATAAATTAATTCATTGCCATCTTCCCAACACCATACCACACGGCCAACTTCTATATTCCAACTTCCACCAAATTTATTCAACTTTCCTTTCCAATGTGAATTCCACCATAAACATAACTAGAATACAACATAATTTTAACTCACCATATATACAACAATAGGCATACACGGCTAGACACTATATCCCAAAACCACTTTGAAATCTTCCATATTTCTATACTTTCAACTCATTTCTACATACTACAACACAAACAAGACTTCATAACACAATAAAAAGGAATGAATCCTTACCTTTTTCTCTAGTCTTCTTCACTTGGGTATATGATCAAATTGATGAACCAATGGCTCCTTCCTCCAAAACAACTACACCACGTTGCAAAGGGACCTTGAATTAGTAGGAATTCAACAAGAAACTAATTTTTGAAGCAAGATTTTTTATGGTAAAATTTCTATGGCCAAACCCGAAATGGGTTCCTTGTCTTGCTCTTGGTTTTTTTTTTTCTTCTTTCTCTTGAAACTTCTAATAGATGATAACTAATATAATATGGTCCCTTTATTAACTTGTCACATGACCAAGCACATGACTAATTCATGTGGATCATGGGCCAAAGCTTGGCCGGCCATGCCCCTTAATTTGGGCCTCCATTCCATTAATTCTTTTGAGCCCAATTGGTTGCGGATCTTATTTTGTAATTCCCGAAAATAATTTCCGAAATTCCAACTTTTCCCTTGGGCTTCCCCGACTCTTCCACATTAATATTCTTTCATAAACAACTCATGTGTTAATTAGAATCAATTATGGCCTTACTTCTTAAAAGTCAAGATTATTTCTAATTTTCCAAATGTGCGAAAACACGGGATATAACATCCTCCCCCCCTTTAGAACATTCGTCCCCGAAAGTTAAATTAATCTTATAGGGTTTGAAATGGTTTCGGGGGAGTTTCTGTTTATAGACAGCACAATTAGTACACATTCATTATCGAAATGGAATTAAGCAAAGATTCGAGATTACCTGTGGGCATAGGGAACAAATGAGGATATTTCTTCTTCATCTCCTCTTCGGCCTCCCAGGTCATTTCCTCCCTATTATTGTTTTTCCATAGCACCTTGACAGAAGCTACATCCTTGTTCCGGAGCTTCCTTACCTGGCGGTCGAAAATGGCTATGGGCTGCTCCTCGTATGATAACTGCTCCGTCACCTGAATGTCATCCGCAGGAAATATTCTGGAAGGGTCACCAATGCATTTGCGGAGCATAGACACATGGAATACCGGATGTACCGCTTCCAAATCAGATGGCAGATCTAACTCATAGGCGACATTTCCAATTTTCCGCACAATCAGATAAGGCCCAATATAACGCGGACGCCTTTCATAGGCGATACCTTCAGGAATACCCAATCACCAACCTGGAATTCCAAAGGATGACGTCGTTTGTCAGCGTATGATTTCTGTCGACTCTGGGCTGCCAATAGTCGCTCCCGAATAAGTTTCACCTTATCAATGGCCTGCTGGATCATATCTGGGCCGATTAATTCTGTCTCGCCAATATCAAACCAGCCAATAGGTGACCTGCATTTCCTGCCATACAGAGCCTCGTACGGAGCCATCTGGATGCTGGAATGGTAGCTGTTATTATAAGCAAATTCAATCAATGGCAAGTGATCCTCCCAGCTACCTCTGAAATCGATAACACAGGCCCGCAACATATCTTCAAGTGTCTGGATAGTGCGCTCGGCCTGTCCGTCACTCTGAGGATGGAAAGCTGTGCTCAAGCTCAGCTGAGTCCCTAATCCTTCCTGAAAAGATCTCCAGAAGTTCGCGGTGAACTGAGCACCTCTGTCAGTGATAATAGATATAGGAACTCCATGAAGCTTCACTATTTCTTTAATATAAAGCCTGACATAATCCTCGGCGGAATAAGTAGTTCTGACAGGGAGAAAATGGGCTGATTTAGTCAGCCTATCAATAATAACCCAGATGGAATCATACTTCCGTGGAGTGCGAGGCAAACCGGTAATGAAGTCCATATTAATGATCTCCTACTTCCACGTCGGAATTTCCATTTCTTGCAACAGTCCACCCGGTTTCTGATGTTCAATTTTAACCTGCTGACAATTTGGACACTGGGCGACGAACTTTGCGATATCCCGTTTCATGCCATCCCACCAGTATAGGCATCGGAGATCATGGTACATCTTCGTAGACCCAGGATGGACCGAATAGCGAGCATAATGTGCCTCGCTCATAACCTACTGCCGAAGACATGCAATATCAGGTACACACAACCTGCCCCTGAATAATAAAGTCCCGTCCGGAGTGAACTCGAACGGAGTCTTCTCCTTATCATAGGCTGTGTCTCTGTATCGAGCCAAAACAGGATCTTCATATTGATGCCGCTTGATATCTTCCTTAATAGATGATTCAGAAACCCCTTGGACAGAAATCCGTGTACCTCCAGATTCGGCCAGACGAACCCCAAGATTAGCCAACTGATGAAGATCACGCACTATCTCTCTCCTGTCTGGCTGTAAATCTGCCAAGCTGCCCATAGATTTCCGGCTAAGCGCATCTGCAACAACATTAGCCTTGCCCGGATGATACAGAATATCCACATCATAGTCTTTCAGGAGCTCCAGCCACCTCCGCTGCCGCAAATTAAGCTCTTTCTGCCTGAAAATATACTGGAGACTCTTATGATCTGTATAGATATCAACATGAACGCCATATAAATAATGTCTCCATATCTTCAGGGCATGGATCACTGCTGCAAGCTCCAGATCGTGAGTAGGGTAATTCTTTTCATGCTTTTTCAATTGCCGAGAAGCATAAGCTATAACTCTGCCGTGCTGCATCAATACACAGCCCAATCCCACGCCAGAAGCGTCACAATAAATAACATATCCATCGGGTCCCTCTGGAAGAGTCAGAACTGGGGCTGTGGCCAGCTTCTCTTTCAGCAACTGGAAGCTTCGTTCACAAGCATCAGTCCACTGGAACTTGGCTTCCTTCTGAGTTAGCCTTGTCAAAGGCGCTGAAATCGAAGCAAATTTTTCCACAAATCTTCTGTAATAGCCTGCTAACCCCAGGAAACTACGTACCTCTGTGGGCGTCGTGGGTCTGGGCCAATTTTTCACGGCCTCAATCTTCTGTGTATCCACCCGGAAACCATCAGCTGCAATAATATGCCCCAGGAATGCCGCTGAAGCCAGCCAGAATTCACATTTAGAAAATTTTGCATATAATTTCTGATGCCGAAGTACCCCTAATACCGCTCTCAGATGATCTGCGTGCTCTGCCTCGGACCGAGAATAAACCAGGATATCATCGATAAATATAATTACGAACATGTCTAAGAACGGCCTGAATACCCGGTTCATTAAATCCATGAATACCGCAGGAGCATTAGTCAGCCCAAAAGACATAACTCTGAATTCATAATGCCCCTATCTGGTCCGGAATGCTGTCTTAGGAATATCGGCCTCCCGTACCCGTACCTGATGATAGCCAGACCAAAGATCTATCTTAGAAAAATACTTGGCGCCCTGCAACTGATCAAACAAATCGTCAATTCTGGGGAGGGGGTATTTATTCTTTATGGTTACCTTATTCAGCTGTCGATAATCAATACACATACGCAACGACCCGTCTTTCTTACGCACAAATAATACCGGGGCTCCCCAAGGCGAAGTACTGGGCCTGATAAAGCCTTTTTCTAACAGATCCTTCAACTGCTCTTTCAGTTCTTTCAATTCTGCCGGTGCCATTCTGTACGGGGGAATAGATATCGGCTGAGTATCTGGAAGCAAATCAATAGTAAAATCTATCTCCCGCTTCGGAGGAAGGCCTGGAAGCTCATCTGGGAATACATCCGGAAATTCATTAACCACGGGAACTGACTGAAGAGTCGGCGTTTCCGCTGTCAAGTCTTGTACCCGAACCAGATGATAAAAATAACCCTTTCTGATCATTTTCTTCGCCTTAAGGTATGAAATAAACTTACCTTTCGGCGATGCTGTATTACCGGCCCATTCTATAACTGGCTCCCCGAGAAACTGAAAACGAACTACCTTATTTTGGCAGTCAACATTAGCATAACAGGAGGCTAGCCAGTCCATTCCCATAATAACATCGAACTCGACCATATCTAACTCCACCAGATCTGCCTTAGTGTCACGGCCACATACAATTACAGAACAATTTTTATATACCTGTTTTGCTACAATAAAGTCCCCAATCGGTGTGGCTACCTCAAACGGCTCTATAGGTTCAGATGTTATACCAATTTTACAAGCAACCAGAGGCGAAATATATGACAAAGTCGAACCTGGATCAATCAATGCATACACAGACCGAGAGAAAACCAATAATGTACCTGTAACGACATTAGGCGATGCCTCCTGATCCTGGCGGCTGGACAGAGCATAGATGCGGTTCGAAGGACCGCTAGTACCCGAGGATCCACCACGGCCTCTGCCGCGACCCGCTGGTGCTGAAGTACCTGGCCCCGTAGGGCGCATAGCCACTGATGAAGATGAAGACCCGGCGGCTGATCCGGTAGGCTGCGCTGCACCACCCGAACTACCCTTATACGGGCAATCTCTCACAGAATGGCCCTGACGGCCACAAGAAAAACATGCACCGGTGGCTCTGTAGCACTCCCCAGGATGGTATCTACCACAGTAAGAACACTGAGGCCTAGGTGGCCTCGTCTGACCAGAACCCCTGTCTGTCCGCGAACCTGAAGCCCTGGAGCTCTGACCTGCTCCTGAATAACCTGGGCTATCAAATCTGTGACCTGTAGGCTGTGGAGGTGCGCTCTGTGCCGGCTGGGATAGATGTCTGCTAGGCTGCTGCGGCTGCTGAGGCTGCTGAGGCTGCCTGCCCCGAAAATCTCCAGAATACCCAGATGATCTGGCCCTTTTGGGTTGTCTCCGATCCTGGCTCCTATCAGGCTGACGCTCCCTATGCCGGTCCTCCATGCCCTGGGCGTGGGCCTGAATCCGGGCAATATCCATGCCGGGCTGAGCAGCCAATACCAAACAGCTGTCGACAAAATAACGGTCCAGCCCCATAATATACCTGTGCATTCTGTCAGCCATAGTAGCTACCACAGCAGGTGCGTATCGGGCCAATGAGTTGAAATCCATACTGTACTCTCGAACACTGCGACCCCTCTGTCTCAGCAATAAGAATCTGTCAGCCTTGGCCCGCCGTAACTCCGGAGGCAGAAAATGACTAAGAAAAGCCTGAGAAAAATCATCCCAAACTGCTGGGGGAGCGCCGTCGCCTCTAGATAACTCCCATGACTCGTACCAATTTGCCGCTACATCATACAACCGGTACGAAGCCAATGTGACTGACTCTGTCGCGGAAGCATTAATAAAATGTAAGGTGCGCCGCATCTTCCTGATAAACTCCTCGGGATCCTCCTCGGGCTTTGTCCCGAAGAACTCTGGAGGGCCACAAGTCAAGAACTCATGGGCTCTGGAACTGTCACGCCTGTAAGCCCGGTCACCTCCCAGTCCGTGCCCCTGAACCTGTCCTGCCACAAGTCTGGTCAATAGCTGGACTGCCTCTCTCATAGTCTGATCCTCAGTCCCTGGCCGTGGAGCTGGGGGCTCAGGTACTGGAATCTCGGGAGCTGGCGGTGGAGCCGCCCCTCGTCCTGCAGCTGCTGGTTCTCCAATCTCCTCTCATGTGGCGGTGTGGAAGAGCCCTCTGCCGGGGGCAAAATATCAGGAGCAATATGAGCATGGGCCCTGGTAACCCTGAGGGCCCCGACTAGTCTCTCCCATAGCTGCTGCCTTGGCCTTTTGGGCCGCTGTCGCCTTTTTTGGAGGCATAACTGCAAATGTAACAATTCGTTAGGGGGGAATCATCCTGATAACACAGCTCTATCGCACGATCTAAGACAGAAAGAAGGGTAGTATCCTAAATGCCCTGTAGCCTCCTGTTTATAGGTGTGGTGCACAACACACCGATAAACAAGACTCTACTAGACACGGTCTGTAGACATTCCGAGGACGAACCGCTCTGATACCACTTTTGTCACGACCCAACCCCGTAGGCCGTGACTAGTGCCCGATCTAGGCACCCGAACGCATCTACCAAATGCTATCTCAAATTGTATCAAACGCATTCTAGTATAAAGCAGAAGCCGACAAGGCTTTATTTCCAATTTAGATAATTTCCAGAAAAATTTCGGCAGAGTTTCCTTTGTTTTACGGACTATCCCATATACCCTGCACGCAGAAAATACCAACAAAGGCCACACAGGGCCAACAGAGTAACATCTAAATATATGCGGACCGGCCGCCGCGGCGAATGGGATCGCCCAAACACAACACATACACATATCTGTACAGAAAGACCCCAACCCACAAACATATCCACAGACCTCTAAACAGACCGACAGAATCATATGACAGGACAGGGCCCCGCCGTACCCATGAACGAGAATATACATATATAGAAGTGACAGACTATACCAAAATATGGCTCTGAATAAAAGAGCGCTCCAAAAATAGCAGAATGAGATCCTAAGCGGACGGATCAGCAAACCTGTCGTCGGTACCTGCGCGGCATGAAAACGCAGCCCCCGAAGAAAGGGAGTCAGTACGAAATAGGTACTGAATATGTAACGCCTGAATTACAGAAACAAACCCATAACTGGTGCAGAACATACAGAAAGTAAACGGAAAATCCAAAGTATCAGATACATAATTCCAAAACATGCAGAGTGTGTACAAAACATATGTCATATCAAATCCGGCCCCTGCCAAGGGACTCGGCAGACAGAACGTGGCCACCCTCCCGACGCTGGTGCCACAACACAGAAGAATCAGAATAGGGGCATAACCCCGTAACATAATATATCATATCAGATGGCCATAGTAAATCATATCAGAACAAGCGTACATGGCACAGCATACTCCACAAACCCATGTACGCGTATACCTGCCCCCTCACATCGAGGCACGGCGAACAGTGCAAAGGATCACGCTTGACAACATATCCTGGCCCGGGCTCAGTGTGGGAAACATTGGGGCATCCACAAATGGAGTAGTGAGAGACTAATGCAATTAAAATATCATGAATGTTTCCATAGACTCGATGAGGCATATCAAAGACAAACCGATCTAATGAAGTCGGAAGGAATCATAGTAAATGACTTTCGAGTATCAAAACAATTTATCAAACTTAATGGAATATTTAAAACGACGTTTATTAGGTAATTAGAATGGTAGTCAAAACATTTCTTTCAAAGACCGCTCGAAAAGAAGACTTAAGTACATTAAGGGCAAAACCGGGAATAGCGGGCCCACCTCGGAACAAGCAAGGCGGTGGGCTCAAATTACGCCCTTTAAGCTTATGGGGTAACCTATAAAGGTTCTACGGACATTCTATAGCTTTTCAAGGAGTTTAGAGAAAGTCTACATAATTTCAGGAAAAGCATATCAAAATGGTTCAATTCTACTGAAGGAAAAACTGAGATTTTCTCTGGCGGATTCCGATGGCCAAGAAGGTCTTTTGAGGCCCGAATCCGATCCTAAAACACTTAGACATGCCAAAAGAAGGATCGGGGTAGCTTTACATACCTTTCAAGCTCCTTACGCCTGTCCAAACTCACTTCCCGTTTCGTCAAAAATCTGCAAATGGTCAAGTTTACCAATTGTAAGTTATAGATGCTACAAATTCAATTCAACTCTTATTTGTCTACCGAAATTTCGGCAACACTTCCCCTATACATATAGCACCCCCGAGAATTCAACTCGGCTCACAATCATCAACAACAACCCAAACAACAACATCAACATCAACAACAAACACTAGAAACACAATATGGCACAACTAGTTCTACTTGCCGACATAATGCCATAACCTTCATTTCAACTTCAATTTCCAAACCAATTTCAATGATTTCACATGCATTACCAAACTAGATCATCACAACATAGTTTAGAAGCGTTTCATGTCGTTTCCTCAAATTATACACACGATATACATAATATACAAACTTTCCGCCAAAGTCATAACACATTCGAAACTTCCAATCTTTGACTTACGTATTCATAACATGATTCCATCTTCCAAATTCATCAATACCCGTCATAATTTGCAACCTAATAACTTCATTTTCATAATGTCGTAAAATCATACTTAAACGACATAAGTTTCTACATTCCGTTTCAATACAAACTTACGTCATTTTATCTTCATTTACGAGCAAGGATTCCTACAACTCAACTAACACACCAAATAAATTAATTCATTGCCATCTTCCCAACACCATACCACACGGCCAACTTCTATATTCCAACTTCCACCAAATTTATTCAACTTTCCTTTCCAATGTGAATTCCACCATAAACATAACTAGAATACAACATAATTTTAACTCACCATATATATACAACAATAGGCATACACGGCTAGACACTATATCCCAAAACCACTTTGAAATCTTCCATATTTCTATACTTTCAACTCATTTCTACATACTACAACACAAACAAGACTTCATAACACAATAAAAAGGAATGAATCCTTACCTTTTTCTCTAGTCTTCTTCACTTGGGTATATGATCAAATTGATGAACCAATGGCTCCTTCCTCCAAAACAACTACACCACGTTGCAAAGGGACCTTGAATTAGTAGGAATTCAACAAGAAACTAATTTTTGAAGCAAGATTTTTTATGGTAAAATTTCTATGGCCAAACCCGAAATGGGTTCCTTGTCTTGCTCTTGGTTTTTTTTTTCTTCTTTCTCTTGAAACTTCTAATAGATGATAACTAATATAATATGGTCCCTTTATTAACTTGTCACATGACCAAGCACATGACTAATTCATGTGGATCATGGGCCAAAGCTTGGCCGGCCATACCCCTTAATTTGGGCCTCCATTCCATTAATTCTTTTGAGCCCAATTGGTTGCGGATCTTATTTTGTAATTCCCAAAAATAATTTCCGAAATTCCAACTTTTCCCTTGGGCTTCCCCGACTCTTCCACATTAATATTCTTTCATAAACAACTCATGTGTTAATTAGAATCAATTATGGCCTTACTTCTTAAAATTCAAGATTATTTCTAATTTTCCAAATGTGCGAAAACACGGGATATAACAAGGAAATACTGTATGTAAGCATATATGGTGTCGTGTTGTAGTGATTGTTATGAATGATCATGAAAAGGAGTTTTGGGGTGGATGATGCTTAACATGAATGAAATCTCCTTATTGTGGTATTGTTGATAATGTCATTATTGATTGGGAGTTTTTTTGGAAATTGGTAAAAGTAGATGAAATAGGGGAAACGCTGCCCAATTTTTGCTAGCTTACGAATTATGCTCATTTGAACTTAAGGGTGTCCTTGAAGCCTAACCTTGCTATGAACCCTCTTAAATGTAGATTTCTCGGGCTTTGGAGGTGAACGTTAAGTAGTTAAGAAGAACACCGAGCTTATATGGCCCGGTATGATAGCTATCGCGCGCACACCACTGCAGTAGGGCACGGATGACGCTGAGCCTTGGTAGGGCCAGGTATGTATAACACCGAGCCTTGTCATAGCCGGGTGTGTGAGACACCGAACCTCTATGGTCGGGTATGATACTACTATATGTATAAATGGATGAAATGGAAGGTTCCCATTAGAAAAAGGGTAAGTAAATATGATGAACGTCGCTCGAGGTATAAATGGCTCTATCATCCCATGACTCTTCTTTCTTATATCATCGCTCATGTTTCTATTATGTTATTGATTATGGCTTACATACTCAGTACATTATCCATACTAACGTCCTTTTGTTTGTGGACGCTGCGTCATGCCCGGAGGTGGACAAGGAGATAGACTTGATCCTTAGGCTGCATATCCAGTGATTGCTTAGAGGAGCTCCATTTGATCCAGAGCCGCAGCTGTTGGTACTATTCTTTTGTGTATATATATGGGCATGGCGGGGCCCTGTCTTGTCCTTATGATGATGTTTCATGTTCTTCTTAGAGGCTCGTAGAAAATCATGCATAGTAGATGTCTTTTGCCTTGCCGGCTCATATTTTGGTATATTATTTTGTTAGCCTCGTCGGCTTGTGTATATGTATATGGGCATAGTTGTTGATGTTGATATATAAAGGTGTTTTACCCGTTGAAAATGGCATTATTGAGGCATAGAATTTTTAATAGGCCATGTGGCTCACCTAGATATGAATGTGAATGTACGACAAGAGGTGCCCAGGTGGGTTAGCTCCGGGTGCCCGTCATGGCCCTCCGGTTAAGTCGTGACAGGTTTAGTCAGATCTACCTCTACTGCAATCTTAGCAAAATGTGCTTTATCACATTGAGTAGTAGTGTAGTCGATTATAACCAGACGACCAATTTTTTTCCAAGGGCTCTTAAAACCTTCTTGTGGTATAAGTGGCTGGGAAGTCCTAGAAAGTGAACCCAAGCTACAATAGAATTAATTCGATTGTCTGTCACAGAAAAATATGGTTTCCTTGGTTGAACGACTAATAATGACCTAGAACAATCCATGGTTCACCTATCAAAACATGCATGTAGTCATCGTTGGAGTCAAACTATACTAGATAATAATTTTGTTTAAGATCAATAACTTTCCATCCCTTTTTAGGCTTCCATAATTTTCTAGCCTTTTCACGAAAATTTAGAAAGCCAATTTTCTTGCCCTGCATTTTCACCAATACTGATTGTTGCCAAGGTTTCAGAATTTTCATTTCGAAATCCTCATCCACTTCTATGGTGAAAGAGTGTTTTTTATTGCGGAAAACTATTTCTGGACTCACTTCATGATCGTTCGTTGAGTAGAAATAATCTGCCTAATCATTGGAGCCAACTTTAGTCATAGCATAATCTGAAGCATAAGGATAATTCTCACCCTCAAGAGTAGCGTTAACATCATTAGGGTTTTGAGAATCAAGGACAACACTGTAGGAGAGATCTTCTAATTTAGTGGGAACAGTAGTCGTGGAAGGAGATTGTTCTGTGGGGTTAAGAGCGTCACGCTGCTTTTTACGTGAACGATCATCAGGTGGAGACAGAGGAGGAATCTTGTTCAGGCCATGTTCATCCATGGGTAAGACTTGTTTAAGGACTTTTATTTTCTTGTGTCTTTCAATTTACCCACCAATTCTTTTAGTTGTGTCACGACCCATTTTGACATAATCGTGCGGGCACCTACCTTTTCCACCTTGGTAGGTGAACCCTTAACTCAACATTCACAAATAATAAAAAGTAGCGGAAGGAGTAAAAATACCGAAAGTCTCACAATTATAATATAAATAAGAAAAAGCGAAAGTAAATGAAATCCGCCCCCAATCTCTGGTCTGGTTATACAAGAGCATCTAACTAAAATCTACAAGTCTGGAATATCAATAATACATCAAGTCTAAATATGTCTCGGAATAGGAAATAAGACTCAAATAAAATAGAATCGTTAAGGCGGCGGACGTCTCGTGCTCACCCTGTAGACTCTAAGCAAATCTCGGAGCGACTTTCAGCCACGAGAAACAGAAGTAGATCAACCCTGGAATTCTGCATGCATGAAAGAATGCAGCAATTGCAGGTCAGTACAAACCACCGGACTGGTAGGTATCATTGGCCGACTAAGTATAGCTAACACAATTCAGACAATAACGCAAGATAGGCAAATAAATCAACAAGTATAAGTCAAACATAATTGGAACCAAGTACACGTCATCGTCTAAGTAGAGCATCTAAGCACAAATGTACCAAGTCTCAATATGTCCAATTCGAAACCAACATCACAAGTAAAACACCAAATCATCTCAATATAAGCCATGATGCAGTGTAATTCAATAATGTATGAATGAAATGCAATGTTGTGTACACATGTACTTCGGACGAAAATATCAATGTCTTGGCAGCACAACCCAAGGTGACTCGCGAAGTCTAACTGTCACTCATCCCGGATCTTTGCCCAACAGACAGACGAGACCCCAGATCTTGTTACACGTCGGAAAATTTTTCATTGATGCACAGTGAATAGACTAATGAAGAGCACGAGTATATGGTATTTCAATAAGTAAGGAATGATATTTGATGACTCTAGTTAAGATTTCAAAGACGTTCGAGATAGGGGAAGAAAGTTTGCCAAGAGAAGGCAAGGCTTCCGATAGGTATCGAAAAGGAATTTTGAGTAACAAGTTAACGAGGATTTAATAATGCTTTGGAGAAGAGTTATAAAGTCCCTTAGATTGTTAATGAGATGATAAACAAGTGATAAGAAGGTTCCATAAGGATTGGAGATCAAATGAGTCGACGAGAACGAACTTAGGACAACTGGGAATTATACGGCCAAACATATTGTCCGTATAAAACATACAGGCCATATGTTCAACCATATAATCAGCCTAGAATAGCACTCTTCTCTGGACCAAATCTACGGCCAGACATATGATCAGTATAAATTATACGGACCGTATGTTGGTCCGTAGAAACTGGTCGGGACAGATTTGTATTATTAATAAGGGATCAAGTCTCATTTTATTTCATTTCCCTTTCACACCCCTTCTCTCTAAAACATCTCTCTACACTTCTCCCACAAGAATTCAAGAGATATTAGAGATCAACAACATCAAACTAAGTGAATCAAGTGTAAGAAACCCTTTAAAGGGCATGCAAGGCAAGGAATCCAAGTGAAGGTGAAACTAGGGTTTTGTTCAAGTGAGGTGTTTTCATCAAAGGTTCATCCCTACACCATATAAGGTAATATTTATGGTATTTCCATGTTATTTAAAGTATTTGAAATTTGAAACACTTGGATTGGAGAAGGATATAGAAAAATGGGTCATGAATGTGGTAATAGTGCCATTTTGAGTAAAAGCTTGAATTGAGTCATGATTCTTGATGTGTCGTGATATGGTTGTGTTATAAATGATGTTAAGAACAAGGGGTAGGCATTGTATATGAATGAACATAATCGTGTGTTATGACCATGGATATGGATGATTGGAAGTAAATTGACAAATATGGATAATGTGGATGAACAAAGACTATTGTTATGATATTGTGAATGTATTATTGACGTTTGGGAGTTGATATATGATATCGAGGAAGTCGTATAAATAAAGGAGATGCTGTCCAATTTTCTCTAGTGTTAGTCGTGTATGCTAGCTATCGATTTTCTAATGATAGTATAACTCTAATGAAGGTAGAAACGTGAAAATTGAAGGAGAACATGCAAGTGATAGAATAGTTGAACGGAAAGGTATGTAAGGCTAACCCTTCTTTCATAAGGCATGGTTCTTTGGCCAAATATCTATTCTTCTATAAGCATATGTTGTCCATCAAATGATTCTATCTTCAAAAGCTACTAAGTTTGTGATTCTCGATATGTTACGATTGTACTAGATTCCTATATGATGAATAGTCCTATAAGGATAGATGTAAGGAATGTCGATAATGGTGATGATGATAATGGTGACGATAATAATAGTAATGATGCTAAAGATGCTTATGAGCTATTATGTATATGTGTCTATGTATAACTATTATGAACCCCGAGCTTATATGGCCGGGTAGAATATATATATTTATGGAACGCGCGCGCACCTCTGCAGTTGGGTACGGATAACCCTGAAGCCTCGGTAGGGCCAGGTATGTGTAACCCTAAAGACTTGGTTGGACAGGTATGTATGATAACCGAGCCTAGCCGTGGTCGGGTACGTGAAACACTGAACCTTCATGGTCGGGTATGCTATCTAAGTGCTATGTATATGATATGGATATGTATATGATATAGATATGAGTATGAATACGAATATGATATGAACGTAAATAGGAATATGTATATGAATACGATTATGGATACGAATATAAAGGAGTACCTATATGTGTACGGATACGGATATGGATGTATGTACACGAATACACGTTAGAAATGGAAAGTCCCCATGAGAAGCAAGTAAGTGCTTATGATGATGATACGACTATCTCTCATCCTATGCTATTTCTTTGTTGTATATTATGCTTTCATAATGATATTGATCATGCTTTACATACTCAGTACATTCTTTGTACTGACGTCCTTTTGTTTGTGGACGCTGCGTCATGCCCGCAGGTGGCCAGGGAGACAGACTTGATCCGTAGCTATATTTCTCAGGGACTACATAGCGGAGCTCCACTTCATTCGAAGCTATAGATTTTGGGTATTGATTCTTTTGTGTACATATTTATGGGCATAGCGGGGTCCTGTCCCGCCTATATGATATGTCATACTCTCCTTAGAGGCTCGTAGACACGTGTATATGGTTAGATGTATTTGGCCTTGTGATGAAAATCAAGAAGCTATATTGGGCTTTTGTTATTTAGGGTGTCAACAACAAGCTCTTGTGAACCCAAGAATTGGTATGTGGACTTGTCTTCAAATTCAAGAAGCCCAAGGATGATTTCAAGCCTAAGAAGCCAAGTTAAAATTATTTCCTTCTTAAATTAGGATTAGTTGTTTTCCTTGCTCTAGTAGGTTTTACTTTCCCCTTTCCTTGTAGAATAGGGATTTTACTTTCCTTGTTTTAGCTATTTCCTTTCTAGAGTAGAATAAGGATTTGTAGTCATCAAAGAAGAGACCCTAGGCCTATATAAAGGGTTCTTATTCTTTGTTAAACACTATTCACGTTTTGAGCAGAAACCTAAATTTTGCAATAGAGTTATTTTCTCTATTTGGTGTTCTTTATCCTTGTTTTTGGTTCCAAGCAAGGTGGTGATAGTCTTTATCTTGTTTTCAATAGCGTGTGGTGTTTCTTTATCACGTTAATTGATTTCAAGTGGTGACTTAGGAACTTTATTTGTTTTGATCATTCAAGAACGCGGTTCTTGATTAAAATTCGTTCTAGTTCATACCCAAAACCTTAATTTTCTTTCCATCGTGCCGGCCTCAATACTTACTTGATTTAAACGATTCAATAGTTATTTTTATAGTTCAAAACGTCATCTTTCTCCTCATCTTGAAAACACATAATTCCGAGAACTATAGACCGATTTACGTCCGTTTCTTGAATTCTGCCCATCAATCGCTTCAAGAATAAGATCCTGGTCGATTGGTTCTTTGTTAACTCAAAGAATCACATCAATTTGGTATCAGAGCTCAGTTGAGGAGTACCATGGCTAATAATATACTAGCAAGAAGAGGACGTTGGGTTCAAGAAGATGACGGAAGAGCAGCGGATCGTGACATGGAGATGGAAGAGATGAGAAGGACCATACAACAATTACAAACACAACTTCGACGTTACCAAAGGCAAGAACGACGAAGGATTCCTAAGGATGATAACGAAGGGTCTGATATTAATCCCTTTCATGATGTTGATGAAGATGACTCTAGCGATAATTCTGATTTTGCTAGGAGACGACAAGATGATGAATTTGATCATCCAAAAAGAAGGAGGACTCATATAAGGGAGAAAAGAGATGATGTGAAGGTTGATGTTCCTGATTTTGATGGAAAAGCCCAAGGGGATGCGTTTATGGATTGGTTACTCACTGTTGAACGAATCTTTGAGTTCAAGGACTACTCTGAGGAGAAAAAGGTGAAGATTGCTGCCATCAAGCTTAAAGGATATGCATCACTTTGGTGGGAGAATCTTAAACGAGAAAGAGAAAGAGAAGGTCGTGGAAAGATTCGAACGTGGGAGAAGATGAAAAGAGAACTGCGTAGACGTTTTATTCCTGATACATACAAGCAAGAAAACTATCTGAAGTTTTATAATCTTCGTCAAGGAGACCTAACCGTGGAAAACTATACTCGGGAGTTTGAATATCTCATGATTAAGTGTGATACTCGAGAACATGAGGAGCAAACTATAGCAAGGTACATTGGTGGGTTGCGGCTTTCCATCGCAGATGCTATTCGACTGCAACCTTATTGGACATTTAATGATGTGCGAAAACTTGCTATCAATGTTGAACAGCAACAAAAGGAGCCGAAAAGATCTTACCCCAAGAAGAACTATTCTAACCAGGGGAATAATAATATTGGTGCTGGGAATTCCAAGGCAATTCATAGAGGTAATTCTTCTAATTCAACTAATGCTAAGAGTGATGAGAAGAAACCTCAAGGGGATTCAACTAGGAGAAAGTGTTTTAAGTGCCACGGTTTTGGCCATCTACAAGCTGATTGTCCCAATCGAAAGCCTATTATGATAGTTGAGGAAGAAGATGGGGCTGATCATGAAGACAACCAAGAATCTGATCAAGTTGATGAGGAACGTGAGGATGCCGAAATTGAAGCCGATGAAGGTGCTTGTTTAGTTATTCAGAGAAGCTTACATGCTGGACATAAAGATGAAGAGTCATGTCAAAGAGAAACACTTTTCCACACTAGGTGTACTTCACATGGCAAGGTATGTTCTGTGATTATTGATGGTGGAAGTTGCACTAATGCTGTTTCGGAAGAGATGGTGACTAAATTGGGTTTGAAGACTGAGAAACATCCCAAGCCTTGCAACATTAAGTGGTTACAAGATGGTGGAGGTATGAAGATCACAAAAAGATGTTTGGTCTCTTTTTCAATCGGTAAAATCTATAAAGACCAGATTTGGTGTGATGTAATGAGTATGGATGCTTGCCACTTATTACTTGGCAGACCATGGCAATATGATAGGCGTGCTCATCATGATGGATACCTTAACACCTATTCATTTATTGTTGATGGACGTAAGATAACTTTGAAACCATTGCACCCAAGAGAGCTTAATAAGAAGACCAAACCCATGGGTGATGATGCCTTATTGACCAGATCACAAGTTGTTGGCCACATTAATAAAGGAGAGCCATTGTATATTGCAATAGCTATAGAAGACTCACAAGAGGAGGAGAAAGAGTTAGATGCACGAGCCAAAAAGCTACTTACTAAGTTTGATGATGTGATCTCTGAGGATGTCCCATTAGAACTTCCACCTATGCGTGATATTCAACATCAAATTGACCTTATACCTGGGGCTTCTTTGCCGAACAAAGCTGCTTATAGGATGAATCCTACACAACAAGCTGAACTCCAAAGGCAAGTTGAAGAGTTACTAGAGAGGGGCTTAATAAGAGAGAGCCTTAGCCCTTGTGCTGTACCCGCTTTGCTTGTTCCTAAGAAAAATGGAACCTGGAGGATGTGTGTTGATAGCCGGGCAATCAACAAAATCACCATCAAGTATCGCTTTCCAATCCCTAGGTTAGACGATCTATTTGATCAATTGCATGGTGCTAAAATCTTTTCCAAGATTGATTTGAAGAGTGGATATCACCAGATTCGTATGAGAGAAGGTGATGAATGGAAGACTGCCTTCAAGACTACCCAAGGCTTGTATGAATGGTTGGTAATGCCTTTTGGTTTGTCTAATGCTCCGAGCACATTCATGAGACTTATGACTCATGTGTTTAGACCATTCATGGGGAAGTTTGTTGTTGTTTACTTTGATGATATCTTAGTTTTTAGCAAGGAGGAATTTGAACATGAGAAACATTTGGAGAAGGTTTTTGAAACCTTAAGAAGGGAGAAGTTGTATGCACAACTCAAGAAGTGCATCTTTTATGCTGATAACGTTTGCTTCCTTGGTTACATAGTAACTAGTGCTGGTATTCAAGCTGATCCAAGCAAAATAGAGGCAATCTTAAGTTGGCCAACTCCTAGGTCAATTTCAGACATAAGGAGTTTTCATGGAATGGTGTCCTTCTATAGACGGTTTATTAAAGATTTCAGCACGTTGGTTGCTCCTATAACTGAGTGTTTGAAGGGAGGCATATTCAAGTGGAATGAAGCTGCCCAAAAGAGTTTTGAATTGATCAAGAATAAGATGACACAAGCTCCTATCCTTCAGTTACCAAACTTTAATGATCTATTTGAAGTAGAATGTGATGCTTCAGGTGTTGGCATTGGAGGAGTCCTTAGTCAAGAAGGTAAACCCATTGCATACTTTAGTGAGAAGTTGGGTGGACCTAAGCTTAGGTATTCCACATATGAGAAAGAGTTTTATGCTATTGTTCGAGTTTTGCAACATTGGAGTCATTACTTGCTGCCCAGAGAGTTTGTTCTATATTCTGATCATGAGGCGCTAAAGTATCTTAATCATCAACAAAAACTCAACGCGAGGCATGCAAAATGGGTAGAGTTCCTTCAGAATTTTCAATTTGTGATCAAGCACAAGGATGGGCCAATGCGATTTTTTTTTTTTTTTTTTTTTTTTTTTTTTTTTTGTTCCCTAACAAAGGATTAGGGACACAAAACCATCAACTAAGGATCAAGATTTTTTTCGTTTTGAGAAGTTGAATCAAAGAGAAAAAAGAAAAAAAAAGAAAAAAAACTAAATTTGTGCAACCTGCGACACTTGTGCATAACATGCGACTCGCATGTTCAACATGCGAGTGCGATGTGCGTTTCGCAGATGATGCAACCAAGGTGTCAACGCTCTGTCACAGGATGCGACACCATGTGCGATTCGCATGTTCAACATGCGATGAAATATGCGAGTCGCACATGCTGCCACCAAAATCCCAACTCTCTGTCGTCAAGTGCGACACAACCTGCGACTCGCAGGTTCAACATGCGACTCGCATGTAGTGTCGCAGATGGGCCAATGCGATTTTTTTTTTTTTTTTTTTTTTTTTTTTTTTTTTTTTTTTTTTTTTTTTTGTTCCCTAACAAAGGATTAGGGACACAAAACCATCAACTAAGGATCAAGATTTTTTTCGTTTTGAGAAGTTGAATCAAAGAGAAAAAAGAAAAAAAAAGAAAAAAAACTAAATTTGTGCAACCTGCGACACTTGTGCATAACATGCGACTCGCATGTTCAACATGCGAGTGCGATGTGCGTTTCGCAGATGATGCAACCAAGGTGTCAACGCTCTGTCACAGGATGCGACACCATGTGCGATTCGCATGTTCAACATGCGATGAAATATGCGAGTCGCACATGCTGCCACCAAAATCCCAACTCTCTGTCGTCAAGTGCGACACAACCTGCGACTCGCAGGTTCAACATGCGACTCGCATGTAGTGTCGCAGATGGGCCAATGCGATTTTTTTTTTTTTTTTTTTTTTTTTTTGTTCCCTAACAAAGGATTAGGGACACAAAACCATCAACTAAGGATCAAGATTTTTTTCGTTTTGAGAAGTTGAATCAAAGAGAAAAAAGAAAAAAAAAGAAAAAAAACTAAATTTGTGCAACCTGCGACACTTGTGCATAACATGCGACTCGCATGTTCAACATGCGAGTGCGATGTGCGTTTCGCAGATGATGCAACCAAGGTGTCAACGCTCTGTCACAGGATGCGACACCATGTGCGATTCGCATGTTCAACATGCGATGAAATATGCGAGTCGCACATGCTGCCACCAAAATCCCAACTCTCTGTCGTCAAGTGCGACACAACCTGCGACTCGCAGGTTCAACATGCGACTCGCATGTAGTGTCGCAGATGGGCCAATGCGATTTTTTTTTTTTTTTTTTTTTTTTTTTTTTTTTTTTTTTTTTTTGTTCCCTAACAAAGGATTAGGGACACAAAACCATCAACTAAGGATCAAGATTTTTTTCGTTTTGAGAAGTTGAATCAAAGAGAAAAAAGAAAAAAAAAGAAAAAAAAACTAAATTTGTGCAACCTGCGACACTTGTGCATAACATGCGACTCGCATGTTCAACATGCGAGTGCGATGTGCGTTTCGCAGATGATGCAACCAAGGTGTCAACGCTCTGTCACAGGATGCGACACCATGTGCGATTCGCATGTTCAACATGCGATGAAATATGCGAGTCGCACATGCTGCCACCAAAATCCCAACTCTCTGTCGTCAAGTGCGACACAACCTGCGACTCGCAGGTTCAACATGCGACTCGCATGTAGTGTCGCAGATGGGCCAATGCGATTTTTTTTTTTTTTTTTTTTTTTTTTGTTCCCTAACAAAGGATTAGGGACACAAAACCATCAACTAAGGATCAAGATTTTTTTCGTTTTGAGAAGTTGAATCAAAGAGAAAAAAGAAAAAAAAAGAAAAAAAAACTAAATTTGTGCAACCTGCGACACTTGTGCATAACATGCGACTCGCATGTTCAACATGCGAGTGCGATGTGCGTTTCGCAGATGATGCAACCAAGGTGTCAACGCTCTGTCACAGGATGCGACACCATGTGCGATTCGCATGTTCAACATGCGATGAAATATGCGAGTCGCACATGCTGCCACCAAAATCCCAACTCTCTGTCGTCAAGTGCGACACAACCTGCGACTCGCAGGTTCAACATGCGACTCGCATGTAGTGTCGCAGATGGGCCAATGCGATTTTTTTTTTTTTTTTTTTTTTTTTTTTTTTTTTTTTTTTTTTTTTTTTTGTTCCCTAACAAAGGATTAGGGACACAAAACCATCAACTAAGGATCAAGATTTTTTTCGTTTTGAGAAGTTGAATCAAAGAGAAAAAAGAAAAAAAAAGAAAAAAAACTAAATTTGTGCAACCTGCGACACTTGTGCATAACATGCGACTCGCATGTTCAACATGCGAGTGCGATGTGCGTTTCGCAGATGATGCAACCAAGGTGTCAACGCTCTGTCACAGGATGCGACACCATGTGCGATTCGCATGTTCAACATGCGATGAAATATGCGAGTCGCACATGCTGCCACCAAAATCCCAACTCTCTGTCGTCAAGTGCGACACAACCTGCGACTCGCAGGTTCAACATGCGACTCGCATGTAGTGTCGCAGATGGGCCAATGCGATTTTTTTTTTTTTTTTTTTTTTTTGTTCCCTAACAAAGGATTAGGGACACAAAACCATCAACTAAGGATCAAGATTTTTTTCGTTTTGAGAAGTTGAATCAAAGAGAAAAAAGAAAAAAAAAGAAAAAAAACTAAATTTGTGCAACCTGCGACACTTGTGCATAACATGCGACTCGCATGTTCAACATGCGAGTGCGATGTGCGTTTCGCAGATGATGCAACCAAGGTGTCAACGCTCTGTCACAGGATGCGACACCATGTGCGATTCGCATGTTCAACATGCGATGAAATATGCGAGTCGCACATGCTGCCACCAAAATCCCAACTCTCTGTCGTCAAGTGCGACACAACCTGCGACTCGCAGGTTCAACATGCGACTCGCATGTAGTGTCGCAGATGGGCCAATGCGATTTTTTTTTTTTTTTTTTTTTTTTTTTTTTTTTTTTTTTTTTTTTTTTTTGTTCCCTAACAAAGGATTAGGGACACAAAACCATCAACTAAGGATCAAGATTTTTTTCGTTTTGAGAAGTTGAATCAAAGAGAAAAAAGAAAAAAAAAGAAAAAAAACTAAATTTGTGCAACCTGCGACACTTGTGCATAACATGCGACTCGCATGTTCAACATGCGAGTGCGATGTGCGTTTCGCAGATGATGCAACCAAGGTGTCAACGCTCTGTCACAGGATGCGACACCATGTGCGATTCGCATGTTCAACATGCGATGAAATATGCGAGTCGCACATGCTGCCACCAAAATCCCAACTCTCTGTCGTCAAGTGCGACACAACCTGCGACTCGCAGGTTCAACATGCGACTCGCATGTAGTGTCGCAGATGGGCCAATGCGATTTTTTTTTTTTTTTTTTTTTTTTTTTTTTTTTTTTTTTTTTTTTTTGTTCCCTAACAAAGGATTAGGGACACAAAACCATCAACTAAGGATCAAGATTTTTTTCGTTTTGAGAAGTTGAATCAAAGAGAAAAAAGAAAAAAAAAGAAAAAAAACTAAATTTGTGCAACCTGCGACACTTGTGCATAACATGCGACTCGCATGTTCAACATGCGAGTGCGATGTGCGTTTCGCAGATGATGCAACCAAGGTGTCAACGCTCTGTCACAGGATGCGACACCATGTGCGATTCGCATGTTCAACATGCGATGAAATATGCGAGTCGCACATGCTGCCACCAAAATCCCAACTCTCTGTCGTCAAGTGCGACACAACCTGCGACTCGCAGGTTCAACATGCGACTCGCATGTAGTGTCGCAGATGGGCCAATGCGATTTTTTTTTTTTTTTTTTTTTTTTTTTGTTCCCTAACAAAGGATTAGGGACACAAAACCATCAACTAAGGATCAAGATTTTTTTCGTTTTGAGAAGTTGAATCAAAGAGAAAAAAGAAAAAAAAAGAAAAAAAACTAAATTTGTGCAACCTGCGACACTTGTGCATAACATGCGACTCGCATGTTCAACATGCGAGTGCGATGTGCGTTTCGCAGATGATGCAACCAAGGTGTCAACGCTCTGTCACAGGATGCGACACCATGTGCGATTCGCATGTTCAACATGCGATGAAATATGCGAGTCGCACATGCTGCCACCAAAATCCCAACTCTCTGTCGTCAAGTGCGACACAACCTGCGACTCGCAGGTTCAACATGCGACTCGCATGTAGTGTCGCAGATGGGCCAATGCGATTTTTTTTTTTTTTTTTTTTTTTTTTTTTTTTTTTTTTTTTTTTTTTTGTTCCCTAACAAAGGATTAGGGACACAAAACCATCAACTAAGGATCAAGATTTTTTTCGTTTTGAGAAGTTGAATCAAAGAGAAAAAAGAAAAAAAAAGAAAAAAAACTAAATTTGTGCAACCTGCGACACTTGTGCATAACATGCGACTCGCATGTTCAACATGCGAGTGCGATGTGCGTTTCGCAGATGATGCAACCAAGGTGTCAACGCTCTGTCACAGGATGCGACACCATGTGCGATTCGCATGTTCAACATGCGATGAAATATGCGAGTCGCACATGCTGCCACCAAAATCCCAACTCTCTGTCGTCAAGTGCGACACAACCTGCGACTCGCAGGTTCAACATGCGACTCGCATGTAGTGTCGCAGATGGGCCAATGCGATTTTTTTTTTTTTTTTTTTTTTTTTTTTTTTTTTTTTTTTTTTTTTTGTTCCCTAACAAAGGATTAGGGACACAAAACCATCAACTAAGGATCAAGATTTTTTTCGTTTTGAGAAGTTGAATCAAAGAGAAAAAAGAAAAAAAAAGAAAAAAAACTAAATTTGTGCAACCTGCGACACTTGTGCATAACATGCGACTCGCATGTTCAACATGCGAGTGCGATGTGCGTTTCGCAGATGATGCAACCAAGGTGTCAACGCTCTGTCACAGGATGCGACACCATGTGCGATTCGCATGTTCAACATGCGATGAAATATGCGAGTCGCACATGCTGCCACCAAAATCCCAACTCTCTGTCGTCAAGTGCGACACAACCTGCGACTCGCAGGTTCAACATGCGACTCGCATGTAGTGTCGCAGATGGGCCAATGCGATTTTTTTTATTTTTTTTTTTTTTTTTTTGTTCCCTAACAAAGGATTAGGGACACAAAACCATCAACTAAGGATCAAGATTTTTTTCGTTTTGAGAAGTTGAATCAAAGAGAAAAAAGAAAAAAAAAGAAAAAAAACTAAATTTGTGCAACCTGCGACACTTGTGCATAACATGCGACTCGCATGTTCAACATGCGAGTGCGATGTGCGTTTCGCAGATGATGCAACCAAGGTGTCAACGCTCTGTCACAGGATGCGACACCATGTGCGATTCGCATGTTCAACATGCGATGAAATATGCGAGTCGCACATGCTGCCACCAAAATCCCAACTCTCTGTCGTCAAGTGCGACACAACCTGCGACTCGCAGGTTCAACATGCGACTCGCATGTAGTGTCGCAGATGGGCCAATGCGATTTTTTTTTTTTTTTTTTTTTTTTTTTTTTTTTTTTTTTTTTTTTTGTTCCCTAACAAAGGATTAGGGACACAAAACCATCAACTAAGGATCAAGATTTTTTTCGTTTTGAGAAGTTGAATCAAAGAGAAAAAAGAAAAAAAAAGAAAAAAAACTAAATTTGTGCAACCTGCGACACTTGTGCATAACATGCGACTCGCATGTTCAACATGCGAGTGCGATGTGCGTTTCGCAGATGATGCAACCAAGGTGTCAACGCTCTGTCACAGGATGCGACACCATGTGCGATTCGCATGTTCAACATGCGATGAAATATGCGAGTCGCACATGCTGCCACCAAAATCCCAACTCTCTGTCGTCAAGTGCGACACAACCTGCGACTCGCAGGTTCAACATGCGACTCGCATGTAGTGTCGCAGATGGGCCAATGCGATTTTTTTTTTTTTTTTTTTTTTTTTTTTTGTTCCCTAACAAAGGATTAGGGACACAAAACCATCAACTAAGGATCAAGATTTTTTTCGTTTTGAGAAGTTGAATCAAAGAGAAAAAAGAAAAAAAAAGAAAAAAAACTAAATTTGTGCAACCTGCGACACTTGTGCATAACATGCGACTCGCATGTTCAACATGCGAGTGCGATGTGCGTTTCGCAGATGATGCAACCAAGGTGTCAACGCTCTGTCACAGGATGCGACACCATGTGCGATTCGCATGTTCAACATGCGATGAAATATGCGAGTCGCACATGCTGCCACCAAAATCCCAACTCTCTGTCGTCAAGTGCGACACAACCTGCGACTCGCAGGTTCAACATGCGACTCGCATGTAGTGTCGCAGATGGGCCAATGCGATTTTTTTTTTTTTTTTTTTTTTTTTTTTTTTTTTTTTTTTTTTTTTTGTTCCCTAACAAAGGATTAGGGACACAAAACCATCAACTAAGGATCAAGATTTTTTTCGTTTTGAGAAGTTGAATCAAAGAGAAAAAAGAAAAAAAAAGAAAAAAAACTAAATTTGTGCAACCTGCGACACTTGTGCATAACATGCGACTCGCATGTTCAACATGCGAGTGCGATGTGCGTTTCGCAGATGATGCAACCAAGGTGTCAACGCTCTGTCACAGGATGCGACACCATGTGCGATTCGCATGTTCAACATGCGATGAAATATGCGAGTCGCACATGCTGCCACCAAAATCCCAACTCTCTGTCGTCAAGTGCGACACAACCTGCGACTCGCAGGTTCAACATGCGACTCGCATGTAGTGTCGCAGATGGGCCAATGCGATTTTTTTTTTTTTTTTTTTTTTTTTTTGTTCCCTAACAAAGGATTAGGGACACAAAACCATCAACTAAGGATCAAGATTTTTTTCGTTTTGAGAAGTTGAATCAAAGAGAAAAAAGAAAAAAAAAGAAAAAAAACTAAATTTGTGCAACCTGCGACACTTGTGCATAACATGCGACTCGCATGTTCAACATGCGAGTGCGATGTGCGTTTCGCAGATGATGCAACCAAGGTGTCAACGCTCTGTCACAGGATGCGACACCATGTGCGATTCGCATGTTCAACATGCGATGAAATATGCGAGTCGCACATGCTGCCACCAAAATCCCAACTCTCTGTCGTCAAGTGCGACACAACCTGCGACTCGCAGGTTCAACATGCGACTCGCATGTAGTGTCGCAGATGGGCCAATGCGATTTTTTTTTTTTTTTTTTTTTTTTTTTTTTTTTTTTTTGTTTTTTTTTTTGTTCCCTAACAAAGGATTAGGGACACAAAACCATCAACTAAGGATCAAGATTTTTTTCGTTTTGAGAAGTTGAATCAAAGAGAAAAAAGAAAAAAAAAGAAAAAAAACTAAATTTGTGCAACCTGCGACACTTGTGCATAACATGCGACTCGCATGTTCAACATGCGAGTGCGATGTGCGTTTCGCAGATGATGCAACCAAGGTGTCAACGCTCTGTCACAGGATGCGACACCATGTGCGATTCGCATGTTCAACATGCGATGAAATATGCGAGTCGCACATGCTGCCACCAAAATCCCAACTCTCTGTCGTCAAGTGCGACACAACCTGCGACTCGCAGGTTCAACATGCGACTCGCATGTAGTGTCGCAGATGGGCCAATGCGATTTTTTTTTTTTTTTTTTTTTTTTTTTTTTTTTTTTTTTTTTTTTTTGTTCCCTAACAAAGGATTAGGGACACAAAACCATCAACTAAGGATCAAGATTTTTTTCGTTTTGAGAAGTTGAATCAAAGAGAAAAAAGAAAAAAAAAGAAAAAAAACTAAATTTGTGCAACCTGCGACACTTGTGCATAACATGCGACTCGCATGTTCAACATGCGAGTGCGATGTGCGTTTCGCAGATGATGCAACCAAGGTGTCAACGCTCTGTCACAGGATGCGACACCATGTGCGATTCGCATGTTCAACATGCGATGAAATATGCGAGTCGCACATGCTGCCACCAAAATCCCAACTCTCTGTCGTCAAGTGCGACACAACCTGCGACTCGCAGGTTCAACATGCGACTCGCATGTAGTGTCGCAGATGGGCCAATGCGATTTTTTTTTTTTTTTTTTTTTTTTTTTTTTTTTTTTGTTCCCTAACAAAGGATTAGGGACACAAAACCATCAACTAAGGATCAAGATTTTTTTCGTTTTGAGAAGTTGAATCAAAGAGAAAAAAGAAAAAAAAAGAAAAAAAACTAAATTTGTGCAACCTGCGACACTTGTGCATAACATGCGACTCGCATGTTCAACATGCGAGTGCGATGTGCGTTTCGCAGATGATGCAACCAAGGTGTCAACGCTCTGTCACAGGATGCGACACCATGTGCGATTCGCATGTTCAACATGCGATGAAATATGCGAGTCGCACATGCTGCCACCAAAATCCCAACTCTCTGTCGTCAAGTGCGACACAACCTGCGACTCGCAGGTTCAACATGCGACTCGCATGTAGTGTCGCAGATGGGCCAATGCGATTTTTTTTTTTTTTTTTTTTTTTTTTTTTTTTTTGTTCCCTAACAAAGGATTAGGGACACAAAACCATCAACTAAGGATCAAGATTTTTTTCGTTTTGAGAAGTTGAATCAAAGAGAAAAAAGAAAAAAAAAGAAAAAAAACTAAATTTGTGCAACCTGCGACACTTGTGCATAACATGCGACTCGCATGTTCAACATGCGAGTGCGATGTGCGTTTCGCAGATGATGCAACCAAGGTGTCAACGCTCTGTCACAGGATGCGACACCATGTGCGATTCGCATGTTCAACATGCGATGAAATATGCGAGTCGCACATGCTGCCACCAAAATCCCAACTCTCTGTCGTCAAGTGCGACACAACCTGCGACTCGCAGGTTCAACATGCGACTCGCATGTAGTGTCGCAGATGGGCCAATGCGATTTTTTTTTTTTTTTTTTTTTTTTTTTTTTTTTTTTTTTTTTTTTTTTGTTCCCTAACAAAGGATTAGGGACACAAAACCATCAACTAAGGATCAAGATTTTTTTCGTTTTGAGAAGTTGAATCAAAGAGAAAAAAGAAAAAAAAAGAAAAAAAACTAAATTTGTGCAACCTGCGACACTTGTGCATAACATGCGACTCGCATGTTCAACATGCGAGTGCGATGTGCGTTTCGCAGATGATGCAACCAAGGTGTCAACGCTCTGTCACAGGATGCGACACCATGTGCGATTCGCATGTTCAACATGCGATGAAATATGCGAGTCGCACATGCTGCCACCAAAATCCCAACTCTCTGTCGTCAAGTGCGACACAACCTGCGACTCGCAGGTTCAACATGCGACTCGCATGTAGTGTCGCAGATGGGCCAATGCGATTTTTTTTTTTTTTTTTTTTTTTTTTTTGTTCCCTAACAAAGGATTAGGGACACAAAACCATCAACTAAGGATCAAGATTTTTTTCGTTTTGAGAAGTTGAATCAAAGAGAAAAAAGAAAAAAAAAGAAAAAAAACTAAATTTGTGCAACCTGCGACACTTGTGCATAACATGCGACTCGCATGTTCAACATGCGAGTGCGATGTGCGTTTCGCAGATGATGCAACCAAGGTGTCAACGCTCTGTCACAGGATGCGACACCATGTGCGATTCGCATGTTCAACATGCGATGAAATATGCGAGTCGCACATGCTGCCACCAAAATCCCAACTCTCTGTCGTCAAGTGCGACACAACCTGCGACTCGCAGGTTCAACATGCGACTCGCATGTAGTGTCGCAGATGGGCCAATGCGATTTTTTTTTTTTTTTTTTTTTTTTTTTTTTTTTTTTTTTTTTTTTTTTTGTTCCCTAACAAAGGATTAGGGACACAAAACCATCAACTAAGGATCAAGATTTTTTTCGTTTTGAGAAGTTGAATCAAAGAGAAAAAAGAAAAAAAAAGAAAAAAAACTAAATTTGTGCAACCTGCGACACTTGTGCATAACATGCGACTCGCATGTTCAACATGCGAGTGCGATGTGCGTTTCGCAGATGATGCAACCAAGGTGTCAACGCTCTGTCACAGGATGCGACACCATGTGCGATTCGCATGTTCAACATGCGATGAAATATGCGAGTCGCACATGCTGCCACCAAAATCCCAACTCTCTGTCGTCAAGTGCGACACAACCTGCGACTCGCAGGTTCAACATGCGACTCGCATGTAGTGTCGCAGATGGGCCAATGCGATTTTTTTTTTTTTTTTTTTTTTTTTTTTTTGTTCCCTAACAAAGGATTAGGGACACAAAACCATCAACTAAGGATCAAGATTTTTTTCGTTTTGAGAAGTTGAATCAAAGAGAAAAAAGAAAAAAAAAGAAAAAAAACTAAATTTGTGCAACCTGCGACACTTGTGCATAACATGCGACTCGCATGTTCAACATGCGAGTGCGATGTGCGTTTCGCAGATGATGCAACCAAGGTGTCAACGCTCTGTCACAGGATGCGACACCATGTGCGATTCGCATGTTCAACATGCGATGAAATATGCGAGTCGCACATGCTGCCACCAAAATCCCAACTCTCTGTCGTCAAGTGCGACACAACCTGCGACTCGCAGGTTCAACATGCGACTCGCATGTAGTGTCGCAGATGGGCCAATGCGATTTTTTTTTTTTTTTTTTTTTTTTTTTTTTTTTTTTTTTTTTGTTCCCTAACAAAGGATTAGGGACACAAAACCATCAACTAAGGATCAAGATTTTTTTCGTTTTGAGAAGTTGAATCAAAGAGAAAAAAGAAAAAAAAAGAAAAAAAACTAAATTTGTGCAACCTGCGACACTTGTGCATAACATGCGACTCGCATGTTCAACATGCGAGTGCGATGTGCGTTTCGCAGATGATGCAACCAAGGTGTCAACGCTCTGTCACAGGATGCGACACCATGTGCGATTCGCATGTTCAACATGCGATGAAATATGCGAGTCGCACATGCTGCCACCAAAATCCCAACTCTCTGTCGTCAAGTGCGACACAACCTGCGACTCGCAGGTTCAACATGCGACTCGCATGTAGTGTCGCAGATGGGCCAATGCGATTTTTTTTTTTTTTTTTTTTTTTTTTTTTTTTTTTTGTTCCCTAACAAAGGATTAGGGACACAAAACCATCAACTAAGGATCAAGATTTTTTTCGTTTTGAGAAGTTGAATCAAAGAGAAAAAAGAAAAAAAAAGAAAAAAAACTAAATTTGTGCAACCTGCGACACTTGTGCATAACATGCGACTCGCATGTTCAACATGCGAGTGCGATGTGCGTTTCGCAGATGATGCAACCAAGGTGTCAACGCTCTGTCACAGGATGCGACACCATGTGCGATTCGCATGTTCAACATGCGATGAAATATGCGAGTCGCACATGCTGCCACCAAAATCCCAACTCTCTGTCGTCAAGTGCGACACAACCTGCGACTCGCAGGTTCAACATGCGACTCGCATGTAGTGTCGCAGATGGGCCAATGCGATTTTTTTTTTTTTTTTTTTTTTTTTTTTTTTTTTTTTTTTTTTTTTTTTTGTTCCCTAACAAAGGATTAGGGACACAAAACCATCAACTAAGGATCAAGATTTTTTTCGTTTTGAGAAGTTGAATCAAAGAGAAAAAAGAAAAAAAAAGAAAAAAAACTAAATTTGTGCAACCTGCGACACTTGTGCATAACATGCGACTCGCATGTTCAACATGCGAGTGCGATGTGCGTTTCGCAGATGATGCAACCAAGGTGTCAACGCTCTGTCACAGGATGCGACACCATGTGCGATTCGCATGTTCAACATGCGATGAAATATGCGAGTCGCACATGCTGCCACCAAAATCCCAACTCTCTGTCGTCAAGTGCGACACAACCTGCGACTCGCAGGTTCAACATGCGACTCGCATGTAGTGTCGCAGATGGGCCAATGCGATTTTTTTTTTTTTTTTTTTTTTTTTTTTTTTTTTTTTTTTTTTTTTTTTTTGTTCCCTAACAAAGGATTAGGGACACAAAACCATCAACTAAGGATCAAGATTTTTTTCGTTTTGAGAAGTTGAATCAAAGAGAAAAAAGAAAAAAAAAGAAAAAAAACTAAATTTGTGCAACCTGCGACACTTGTGCATAACATGCGACTCGCATGTTCAACATGCGAGTGCGATGTGCGTTTCGCAGATGATGCAACCAAGGTGTCAACGCTCTGTCACAGGATGCGACACCATGTGCGATTCGCATGTTCAACATGCGATGAAATATGCGAGTCGCACATGCTGCCACCAAAATCCCAACTCTCTGTCGTCAAGTGCGACACAACCTGCGACTCGCAGGTTCAACATGCGACTCGCATGTAGTGTCGCAGATGGGCCAATGCGATTTTTTTTTTTTTTTTTTTTTTTTTTTTTTTTTTTTTTTTTTTTTTTTTTTTTGTTCCCTAACAAAGGATTAGGGACACAAAACCATCAACTAAGGATCAAGATTTTTTTCGTTTTGAGAAGTTGAATCAAAGAGAAAAAAGAAAAAAAAAGAAAAAAAACTAAATTTGTGCAACCTGCGACACTTGTGCATAACATGCGACTCGCATGTTCAACATGCGAGTGCGATGTGCGTTTCGCAGATGATGCAACCAAGGTGTCAACGCTCTGTCACAGGATGCGACACCATGTGCGATTCGCATGTTCAACATGCGATGAAATATGCGAGTCGCACATGCTGCCACCAAAATCCCAACTCTCTGTCGTCAAGTGCGACACAACCTGCGACTCGCAGGTTCAACATGCGACTCGCATGTAGTGTCGCAGATGGGCCAATGCGATTTTTTTTTTTTTTTTTTTTTTTTTTTTTTTTTTTTTGTTCCCTAACAAAGGATTAGGGACACAAAACCATCAACTAAGGATCAAGATTTTTTTCGTTTTGAGAAGTTGAATCAAAGAGAAAAAAGAAAAAAAAGAAAAAAAACTAAATTTGTGCAACCTGCGACACTTGTGCATAACATGCGACTCGCATGTTCAACATGCGAGTGCGATGTGCGTTTCGCAGATGATGCAACCAAGGTGTCAACGCTCTGTCACAGGATGCGACACCATGTGCGATTCGCATGTTCAACATGCGATGAAATATGCGAGTCGCACATGCTGCCACCAAAATCCCAA
>NC_083341.1:74279229-74281729 GCF_019175385.1 Lycium barbarum
GTTCGAATAAATTTCCTGGGATCCTCTTCCTTTCGAACTACAAACATGGGAATTGTTGAAATAGCTCTTTGATTGAAAGAGGATGATTCCTATAATACATTACTCCAGTCGAGTCCAATGGAATTTCAAATTTTATTTTGTTCAAAACGTGTTGCAGAACGATCTAGAAAGCAATTGATATTGATACAGTTTGCTTCCTTAACTCAATTAGTAGGACCCTTAGAGTCCACTCCTTCCCCACACTACGAGTGAAAGGGAAAAAGTAAAGACTACCATTAAAGCAGCCCAAGCAAGACTTACTATATCCATATGAATTATGTCCCCTATCTCTATAAATATAAAGGAATTGTTCCATTATTCCTCACTAATAATAGTGGAATCAATGGCGCAGAGTCAAAAAGAACGAAAACTATTAATAAACCAATCCAATAAATTCGCTCATTTTAGAAGAAATTCCTATATGATTTCTAATCGGGAAAGATTAAACACAAGCAAAATCCGCAGTAACATCTCAAGGGAATGTTACTAATGGAACATGTAGGAATAATAGGTCCTATTCTTTTTTTGTTGACCCTTATTTCAATTGATTGGATGCTTGAGCACTCAGAGATTTTCGTGAGTTCCTCGTATATAATAAAGTATCTTCCGCCCCCTTCCACAACTATTTAGATTTCCTATCGGGCTCTCCAATCTAATCCAGGGTCCAGTCATTATACAATGCATTAATAATAGAAAATTTTGATTTGTAGTAGAAGGTAATTGCGAAGTCTTGATAGCCCCTCTAGCATTCGAATATTTCCTTGAAGCCTAAATATGCAAGGATATTTACAATTTTTTAGAAAAACCCCCAGACCAGATGTTTAGAATCAAACAAGTATCAACAGTCTGCTTTCTCTGCTTCTGCTGGGGAATCATTCGGCGGGTTATATCAACAGAAGAAAAGAAGAGATTTCTAGTTTTTTGTTGATCAGGCGACACCCGGATTTGAACTGGGGAAAAAAGGATTTGCAGTCCTCTGCCTTACCACTCGGCCATGTCGCCAAAATGCTACAAATACAAAATAGATGAAAACTTTCCCGGATTACTGAACTGCTTTTTTATTGTACTTGCACCTTGAGTTCTGTTTTCCTTAATTTTTCCTAAAAGTCAACGAAATCCTAATCCTTCTTCCCTTTTGATTGGGTTTGGTTCATCCTTTCAATTTCGATTGAGTCTATCTCAAAATTCATAATGTTCAAAACTTTCTCTTACCTTTCTATTGAAAAATCAAATGTGGATTTTCAGTCGCAAAAGCCAAAATTAAACTTTATGAAAATAGGAACCATTAACTATTGACTTAAAATGCATGAATGATTCTTTGATTTGAATCTCCAAATTTTGTTTTCCTAATGACATAAGAAAATACAACTTGATATATAACTAATCAGTATGGATTTTTTCAATCAAAAAATCCTTCTCAATTTTAATTATTAATTATAACAACAATTATGAGTATATGTAAACCCCCCAGGAGAAATTGTTAGACGGATATATATTATTTATATATGTTCCCGATAGAGAATTATCAGATATCAGAAAAGTATCATACTTCAATTTGAATTTTTAATTGAATAGAAAATTGAAATTATGTTTTCATAGAGCACAACCTGTGTTGCCCCGAATAGAACATAGAACGACAATAAAACACTAAAAGAGAAGAAAGACGGATATTATAGATATCTCCACACGTGTTTAAGCCATACAAACCTTCTTTTCTTATACACTTCACAATCGTATTCTACTCAAAAATCCGTAAACAAAATCTCTCTCTTCTCTGCGAATCATTTTTTGAACAAGGAAATCCGTAACATAAAGGGGGGTTAAATGCTAAAAAACCGATTCTAATTCTATATATTCTTTCTGATTTTTATGCCTTTATCTCAGCGAAAAGATCAAATGTCCAATCCATTTATTTTATTTTTCTGGTATTCAAGCAGGTTGGAATATGTATTATCATAATAATGGTAGAAATGGAATCATTTTTGTTTTGATATTCTATACAAAATCCTATAACTTAATTAATAAGTCTAAGTAGCAGAAGTCTGTTTCTAGGGATGTTTTATCAATTTCTTTCCATTTGTATCTGTTGAAAATTCCACTAAATTCCAACTCAATTCAATTTAAGTAGAAAATTCTCTTTCTTCCTCCGTTCATACGTATTTCATACATTCCAGATATGGAGTTGGGTAAAATTTCATGTGATTCGGTAAACAAAATAGAAATGCCATCATTGCTAGATCATTTATCTAATTAGATGAAGAATGAACCAATAGTGGTATTTTTTGATAAATGGGAAATTAAAAATGCTCGGGGATGGAAATGAGGGAATATCTACAATACCTGGATTTAATCAGATACAATTTGAAGGATTTTGTAGGTTCATTGATCAAGGTTTGACGGAAGAACTTTCTAAGTTTCCAAAAATTGAAGATACAGATCAAGAAATTGAATTTAATTATTT